>NC_092333.1:397262500-397350000 GCF_046630445.1 Rutidosis leptorrhynchoides
GTAAGTAATTTAAAACCCATTTTATAGTCAAAAACTGCCCCATTGTTTTAATGGTATTGTACGTGGTTTTGTCTTCCCTTCCCTTTGTTTCTATCGATCAAAAACACACACACTTACGTGAACCCTAGTTCCTTAAAATTGATGGAGATAATGAAGTAATTGCAAGCTTAAATTCATGTTTTTTCCTCCTCTCTCCCTCTTGTTTTTCTGTCATGAACTAACCTACCACCAGTATTAAAACCTAGCTTTTTAATTGATGAAGAAGATGATGAATTTACAAGCTAATATTTAGATTCTTGCTTTCTTAAACATCTAGCATCAAGGTTTGTCTATAATTTGCGCTTATTCTTTGTTTATCAGGATTTTGTTTTGCTAGCTCTTATAAAGTGGTAATTGTGCTTGAATCCTTGAATTTAATGATGAATTGCTTGTTTTATTACTAGATTAATGTTATATTATTATTATCAACTGTCTATGGGTTAGTATTTGACAAGAAATTTCAAGAAAAAACAATTTTGGGTGCACCATGGGAGAGGGAAGCAGCTACGGCTACTACTGCAGTTGTTTCTGGGCGGTGCCGTTGCTGCCGGCTGCAGCTGGCGGTTGGCGGCCGGTTTGTGGTGGTTGTCATTTTTCGTGCACGGGACAGTTAATTTGATAGTTTGGAACCCGAACCATTCGTGTTATTTTAGGAATAATGTGGTTTCGCCCATTTTAGCATTAACCCATTTGTTAGTTTTAGATTTGGGTTGTAATTATGTAAGTGTGCTTATTGTGTGGATTACTTGTTCTAATCTTGACCCGACCATACGGTGTTAGGCATCTCGTATAAGTATATATATGTATGAATATATATGTGTGTATGAATATGTATATGTATGTGCACATATATATGTATATATATTGTGTACATATGTATAGATATATATTGGTGTATGTATGTGGACATATGTATGTATACATATATATATACATACATATATATATATATATATATATATATATATATATATATATATACATATGACCATTGACCTGTTTGTTATATATATGTTTGTGCATCATTGTCAAACTTTGATTTGGTCAAGAAAAACAGCCCGAACCTCAAAATTTATGGGTGAAATCGAGAGGGATAGTAGCTACGCTGCTGCTACTGTTTTTGCTGCTGCGCGGGGCAGTTTTTGCTGCAAATTTGCAGCTGGAGCTACTATTTGCTACTGTTTTCAGCCTTATATGCTGCTGCTATGTTGCGGTTCACCCACCGTAGCGCGCAGCGGCTTGGCGACGCACCCCGATGACCCGTACACTTGTTCTATGGTTCGTGTGTTGGTTTGTTAGCTTATTTGACTCCGTTTGACCTGCTTAGACTATATTGTGTTAAAATAGGTATTTATTGGTTGTGATACATCCACGATGTTGTGTCAAGTGTATATGCATGTTTCGATATTTTAAAATGGGTTTGAGCTTATTTGGGTTAAAGTGGAAAATTTATGATCCATTTGGGTCATTAGTGTCCAGTGACCCACTTGTGTGACTTAGCATTGTGTGTGTATGTGTGTGTGTGTGTATGTGTGTGTGTATATATATATATATATATATATATATATATATATATATATGTTCATATATGTATATTATGTATTTATATATATGTGTTTGTGTGTGTGTGTGTATATATACATATATTTTTTATAAAGTTATAATGTTAGTATTTGGAATGTGAATTACTAACTTGTGTGTATTGTTCTCAGGTGATACTGATGAGGAGATGACTCAGTGACATTAGACTACTGAGTTTTGCTGGATATTGGTGAGTGGGTACATCTCTGGATAGAGTTTGAGTAGCAAGACGTGCTACTGTTATTTACTATATTTATTATATTAGCAATACATATCTGATTGCCATATTTAGATAATGGTTAACATGTTAGTGAATTATTACTTGTTGATGATATTGTGTGATATTATGTGTACTGTGTTTGACGCCAGCCGGGCCTGGGGAGGCTGGGGACTCATAACCGAGCCTGGGGTGGTTAGAGTTCGTATGAGGTCCACCGAGCCTGGTGAGGTTGGGTCCAAAGGCTACTGATTGTGGAGTATAGTTTAAATAACGCATCCTCTGTTCCGGATGACTATACTGTGAATCGAGTAGCGAGGACTATCGGTAGACTCTAGCCCGATCAGCTTGGAGTCGTGTGCTCATAAAAGACATCGATCATCATATTGTCGTTATTTTTGTTGTATTATGTTAGGACGTTAGCATACTTTGTGGCTGAAGCTGGTTTTTGCTTAGACTTAATCTGTTAGATAGATTCCATTCACTTAGCAGTTGTGCTAATCCCCCACATTTTAACCCTTGCAGGTTCAATTCTGTTGTATGTTAGATACCAGGGTGAATATGGGAGGCTGGAAGATATGTTTGACAAGTCGAAACTCTGATGTCGTATCTTTTTTTAATAGTGTCATTGTTTTAACGTAACACCCGCCTTTAAAAATATGTAATGGACTTTAAATATATGAAATGATGTAAATAAAATATAGTACAGGTGTCTTTTATATTTATGTAACTGATTTTATAAACAAGTCTTCCGCTGTGACTTAAAAAAATCAGGGGTGATAAAGTCTTACGGTAATCATAGGACGACGATCAATGCAGCAGCTTAAGGGAATCTGATGAATCAAACAGTAGACGAACCATGGGAATTGCTCGAAAATATGATAATGCATCAACATGACTGGAATAGTGGTGAAAACCTTTCATCATCCGCACCTCTCTCCGCACTTAACAATAAAACAGGGGCCATTAAATCGCTCATGGATAAGATGGAATCTCTAGCCAAACAGCTCGGAGAATTGAAGACGCAGCTGCAGCAGTTTAATTAGGCTCAGGTCTATACAAACTGTACCAACCAGCAACCTATTGAAGATTACCAAGTTGAGTACGATAACCCTGACGGATCAGTCTATTACATCCAATACCCTTCTCGTTCGCAAAATCCTGGATATAACTGTTGGTCCCTTGATAAACAACAAGAGTATTGTAGGGGGGGTGAATACAATTCTCTTTAATTAACTTAACAGTTAAACACAGTTTAGTATTCAAGCATGTAATTTAAATAGAATCAAAGGTAATTTTTCAACGGTTTATTATTTATTGATTAAATCACAAAGAATTACAACTATCCTTGGCGGAATGATAGTTGGTTGATACAAATTTTACCTAAGTATAGCTATAGAGGATATTCTAAGCTTTTACACGTATTGGACTCAAAATAACTAAACCCACACCACTAGTTGTTACAATAGTGGATACAACAATTTATAGTAGTCCTATTAACTGTGTAATTGTTCTATTGTTCACTGGTACATAGGATGTATGTACTTGTGGGGACAACTGCATCAGAGAGCATGCTCTCCTCTTTCCCCTTTCCTCTTTGGTAGCTATTTGCAGGAACACCCCAATTAGGTTTGGCACTACTATTTGTTTAAACAAATAGAATGTTGTGTTCCCTAGGCGTTGACAAAGTATAACACATGTCTGCACATGCGTTAAACTTCTGCATTCTCATGTGGTATTGTAAGGTCACTTGTCAGCCGCCGACGCGTGTCCTTTTCTGTTCAACTTTATCTTTGACTTTTGTTGAATAGTACAATTGATGTAGACCACTCATGAAACCACTATGCTTGTAATGGAGCATAGCTATCTTGTGTAGTAAGCTGCATTCCAGCTATGCTGGTTCGTCATTACTGAGTCTCTTGATATTCTTGAATTGCTAGGAATACATCCTGTGCTGATTGAAGAATACTGTCTACCTTGTGCTGGTAGACCAAGCAGTAAACTAAACACTTGACACAGCAATATCTGCTGTCTATACTTAAACAAACTTGTACTGGCTGCACATAACATTTTAGTGGAAATAAATTACGGTTTTGTCATAATTAAATCCTTAATTATTTTAGGGACTCAACAATAACCAAACAAGGAATAACCAGTTTCAAAGGAACAATTAACCCGTTCCAACCGAGTTTCTGACAGCCACCTTACCCTCAACATCAATTAACCTACTGTGATGACCCGGAAATTTCCGAACAAATTTAAACTTAATCTTCATATGATTTCGACACGATAAGCAGAATCTGTAATGTGAGTCTCAAAATCTTTGAACTGTTGATATGGAAAAACATTTGACCTTTGACTATTACCCGATGATTCACGAACCTATAATTGAAAATATAAATGTATATATAAATAACTTTACATGTAAATAATTATATACAATAAATTAAATATGATAATGAACTACTATGTGATTTAGTTATTATGGAAAATAACTTCAAATAAAAAAAACTTGGTAATTTGAATATATAAAGTATATTGAAGATAAATAATTTTGAACATTAATTGTCAACGACAACAAGGTATTAAAATTTATAATGTTATACTTTAAGTTTAATTGTTCCAATATATATATAATTAACATATTTATCTACGTAATAAATATGATATTTAAAAACACAATTACACATATAGTAGTGAGAATAGATATGTGACATCTATAAATAATTAGTACTATATGTAGATTGATAGAATGTATACATATTAAATATATATAATAAAAAAAATTATTAATAACATATAAATAAATGTAACTACAAGATAAAATACAGTTATTGTATTAATGTTAATATTATTACATTCATTATTAGTGTTAATAATAATATTAATATTAATATTTGTATTATTAATATTATATAACATAGATAAAATTTGAAACATAAAACTTATCATTACTAGTATCATATTAAGATATTATCATCACTATTATTATTATTTTTATTATAAGTAGTATATTTTTTTAATAGTAATATTAATATTATTAATATATAATTATTAATTATTAATAATAATTAAATATAAAATAAAAAGACAAGGATGCAGTTACAAGTCAGAATCATCTTTCCATATTCTGTATACCAGTGATCTCCAATGTCCCTTCTTCTTTCTCTTTTAAAATTCGATCAACACATTTTTTTTACAGAAAAAAATCGTTTTTTTTTTACCTTTCATCATTGTTATCAAATATACTTCACTTCTGATACCATTCAGCGAGTAAAATAGAAAGCAAGGTAAACAAATTTTTTTTCTTTCTTTCCTCGTTCCTTCTCTGTACTTGTACTTTTTACACAAAGCTCGATATTGAATGAATTGCCAAAAACTAAAAATATAGTTTTGTTAGGAATCGGATGTGTAAACTATCTGCAAAATTTGAGGTTTCAATTCATGTTATTGATTGAGAATTTCGAAGTCAAAGTATTTTTTACAAAAAGTCAAACCTGTGTTCTTGAATCAAATTGAAGTTTTGGAAATCATTTCTATTATAATTAAGGATTCGTAAAGTTTTCATGAAGCATTTGAAACACAATTCATGTTATAACAATCATCTAAAACGTTCTAAAAATTGAAAATAATTATTTTTTTAAAAAAAACCTTGCGACAGCAAATAGGCTATGATGAACAAATTTTTTTTTATTTTTTATTTTCTTTTTCATTTTCAATTAAAAATTATCAAATGTTATTAATCTGTTATTATTATTATAGTTCCTGTTTTGAATATTGATGTGTCCTTCCATCGATTGGAAATTGCAATGAAGAAGAAAGTGAACTGAAATATAATCGGGTTATATAATATAGTGTAGGAACTTAAAACGGAAAAGAGGGATCAGAGGGATGGTTAAGAGTTGGTGCGGGTGAGCGAGAGGTCGCGGGTTCGAGTCCCGTCCTAGGCATTTTTTTTAACAAATCCTTTTGAAGGTAGTTTTCTTTTTAATTATTAATATTATTATTATTATCATTATTATTATTGTTATTATTATTATTAATGTTATTATTATTAAGTATTTGTATTGTTGTTATCATTATCAGCATTATTTATTATTAAGTATTAGGAATATTATCGTTATTATTATTATTATCATTAGTATTAGTATAAGTACATGATGTTATGCGAGGTGTATATAAAATAGTTTATATTTTACTAGGAAATACTATTAAATACGATACAATTTTACACAAGATATTTATTTATTTATAGAATGGATATACTTAAACCTTGCTACAACACTTATAGGCAGTGTACCTAATCGTACAGTAGTGTAGTTTTTAGTAAGTCCGGTTCGTTCCACAGGGAAATCTTTAAACAAAGCTCAACGCTATATTAGTTTACTTTTATAAAAATACAAACATATATATAAGTAATATTATTATTATAAAGGGGGGTTTTTACCGTTTAATGACCGGTTTGTCGATTTTAAGACTTTAGTCGCAGTTAAAACCTAATGTAAAATATTAAATAAATAAAAGACTTAATTTAAAGCGTAAAATAAATAATGATAATGAAATTGCGAATAATAAAATTGCGATAATTAAAAAGTACGATAATTAAAAGTGCGATTAAATAACAATAAATAAAAGTGCGATAATTAGAAGTGCAATTAAATATAAAATAAAGGAAATTAAATATGAAATAAAAGAATTATGCTTATTTAAACTTCCGTAATCATGATGTTTGACGTGTTGATTTTAGTTTTATGCCCATGGGTTAATTGTCCTTTGTCCTAGATTATTTAATCTGTCCGTCTGGTTTTTGTCCATAACAGTCTATCAGTCATAAATATAAAGTGCGAGTGTCCTCATCAAATTATTCTTATACCCGAAGTTAAATATTCCAACTAATTAGGGATTCGAATTGTAACAAGGTTTTAATACTTTGTTTAATGAATACACCAGGTTATCGACTGCGTGTAAACCAAGGTTTTACTACTTTGTTAACAATTACACCAATTACCCTTGAATGTAATTTCACCCCTGTTTTAATTATTCTAGTGGCTATTAATCCATTCCCGTGTCCGGTTAAATGAACGATTATTCGTACATATAAATACCCCGCCCATCGTGTCCGATCGAGTGTATATGGTAATTTATAGGGACGCCCAATTGTAAATCTTTATATTAACATTAACAAACTTTCATTTAGTTAAACAAATATAAAGCCCATTAATAGCCCATAGTCTAATTTCCACAAGTGTCGTTCTTTTGTCCAAACCCCAATTATGGTACAAAGCCCAATTACCCAATTTTAGTAATTAGCCCAACATCATGATTACTTCGTTTTAAATAAGCATAATAATAACTTAGCTACGAGACATTAATGTAAAAAGGTTGAACATAACTTACAATGATTAAAAATAGCGTAGCGTTACACGGACAGAATTTCGACTTATACCCTTACAACATTCGCTAACATACCCTTATTATTAGAATTATAATTAAAATTAAAATTAAAATATAAATTATATATATATATATATATATATATCGTATAGATAGAGAGATGGATTTTATGGTGTAAAGAAAACGGATGCCAGAAGTCGCTTTAAATAGAATGTGGCCTGGAAAAGGGGGTCATGCGACTCGCATGAGTTTCCCCTTCCAGCCATGCGAGTCGCATGGTAAGAGATTCCAGCTCATGATCTTTTGTCTGATTGCTTGCCGACATAATAAATAAATAATATAAATATATAAATAATTTTAATAATTATTTATATATTATATTATATTTATATGCATAGTTGAGTAAATATTTTTGGTCCGTTGCGTCGGGCGTTTCTTCTAGGCTCAGGTCCTGGTTCCGGATTTTCGGACGTCCTCGCGTATTATTTTAAATCGCGTACTTTGCGTCTTGTAACTTGTACTCTTGTCATTTTGAGACGTTCCTCATCAATATTTTGAACCTTTTTAATTGTATCTTGTACTTTTTAGCTCTTTGGACCTTTTTGTCTTCAATTTGTCGAATCTGCCTTTTATCTTCTCTTTTTAAAATTTAAACGAATATCACTTGTAAATCGAACAATACCAACTAAAATCTTGTCTTTCTTGGGGAATAATGCTATAAAATATGTGTTCATTTTTGGCATTATCAATATTCCCACACTTAAGCGTTGCTTGTCCTCAAGCAATATAGTCTTGAAACACTTGAGTCACTTCTTTATTCTTCACACTTTGTACATTAGTGACTTCAATACGGCGGTATAAACAATGATAGTAACGATGTGGTTAAAGGTGGGTGTGTCTTTTTATGGTTGCCTCGGGTTTAGGTCAACGACACTGGCAATCAAATAGCCGATTTACTTTCGGTTTCCAAAGCAAAGTGCACATTTGAAAGGCGGTTTACAGTCCCACATGACTATAAAAATTTAGATCCTTTAGGAAATTGGATCTTTATGAAAACATTTGATCTTTTGAAAATTCAAGCTAGATTTTACCCTAGACAAGTTTTCTGATTTGATCCATCATCGGTGTTGCAAAATATTTTTGTGGATCAATATTTTGGCTGAAAACTTTTAGGCTCGTGTAATCCACTGCTATCCCGGTATCGAATAGCACACATCCAGTTTACTTGTTCCGTATATTACCTTTCGGTAAACTACCGTCCGGTTGTAAAGGAAAGCGATGAACAAGAAACTGTTAAGGCAATGTCTTGTGACATGCAGATGATTATGGTCATTTTAAACGTGTCGGATGCTAGAACTATCCTTGGTAGGAGCGATAGTAAAGATCATCCTATGATTTTTCGGTCTGGCACAAGGTCCTGTCTCCGACCATGCTATGCAACCACCGTTCTTACGGTTGACACCCGATTTGGTTCAGGTGACCTAATGAATTCCAGGTGAATTCCTAGGATTTTACGTTCAATGGTAATGAACGCATTGAAAATGGGTTTTCAGAAAACAAATCGGTTTGTATTTTTGATCAAAATATTTTCTCGTTCAAGCTCGAGATTAGATATCATCGAATTCCATGAGTTTGAATTCTCAATCTTTAAGGTCAATCTCAAGGATTTAGTAATATCAGTCTTAAAAGCTGATTTTTTAATCTTTAAGGAGATTATCCTTTCTGGGGATCTGATTCATTAGTCTTATCCAGCTAATTTGCACGGTGCCCCCCCATTGTACGAGATAAATCCTTCTCATGGTTAGGATAAATCTGACCACTTGGCGAACCTGTTTGATGCTGAGGTCCGTGGATTTCCAGCCGATTTTAGTGATGACTTTTCTAGATTTTTCGTCAACCTACAGCTGGTCTGGACGACAACTTCATGACCTAAATCAAGAAGCGCGTGTCTTTTTCGGAAGACTTTACTTCCTTCTAATGATGGAATTGATTCATCGTGTAGATCCATCTCTTCTTTTCTTTCATCGGGTAAAACATTTGATTATTGTTCAAAACAAAAGTATTTTCAATTGTTTGTACAAAAATATGTGATATGTTTTGAATAACTTGGCAAACTTTTCCCACAGTTGGCTTTTATTTATATTTTTCTTTGCCTTTTTCTCTTCTATTCCATTCTTATTAAATGAATTCTAACGTTTTGGTTGTTTCTCAATTTATGTCCTTTCCGAGGTAACGATAATTTCGGCTCAATGACCTAGTTTTAATCGTTCATAAATATGTATAAACATGATTTTGAATCCATTTTGTTAAAAATTTTGAAAAATTTACTAGAAGTGGGTAGTCAGTATATAAGACTAGGGCTGTTCCTTGTTATCGGAGAGCACTAGATTCTAACACAACTACTGCGTTACTAGCATTTTTAATGGTAACCAAGTGTTTAAAAAAAATTTTAAAATTCGAAAGAATTTAACCCCTTCCCACACTTAAGATCTTGCAATGCCCTCATTTGCAAGAAATCAGAAATAATTTAAATTATTGAGGGTGATTATCGCAGAAAAATGATTAAATTTTACCAAAGTTTCAAACATATTGTCGTTTGATTGTTTGAATGATAAATGGTGCACGTCATTTGTTCATTCCGTCTTGTTGTTATTTCACATATATTTTGCATCATTGTCGTCAAAAATTACTTGCTTTTGCTGAACTTAATGCCAGTCTTTGAAAACGCGTTGTTTTACCCTGTTTTGTGCATAAAATAGAATACATACAATACAAATATAATCATACATGCAATTTGAAATGGAACTTTGGCATCCCACTTTCAAACTATAAGAAAAATATTAGTACACAATAATAATAAGAATATCAAACATTACATAAACGTAATAAAATGTTAAGTGTTTAAAATAAAAATAAAAATTACCAACTTATCTCTACTCATCAGGAGGCGGGTTAGGAGGAAAATTAGGATATGGATCCCAATTCATGTTCGCGTCCGGGTTCCATGGCTGATGATAGGTGAACTGGTATGCTGCGTCATAATCATATAAATCATAGGGTGGTCTCATTTCTGGCTGATGTGCGGGATAGTATGCGGGTCGGGTCGGATAATACATCTCGCCAGGCTGCAACTGGCTTATAATTTGGCACTGATGATAATCCCATCGGCCATGTTCTCGTTGCCGGGAATGCTCGTAGTCATTCCGACGTTGCCATGCCTCGTACTGCATATGCCTATCATAGTTCGTCATGTATTCATCCTCCATACGAACGCCTAAATCAAGAGCAGTCTCCCGAACAACTCCTATAATGTTGTTCGCCTCTTCCATTTCGTCATCTGAACCTCTTTCTACCTGTCGCTGAGGTCCCTCGTATCGATATACCCGACCACGTCTCATCAATAATACCCTTGCACCGTGATAAAGGTTTGAACTTATAGTTTCACCTTCGTCCTCTATTTCGTTCATTGGACCCCCTTGGTGCTTATCCACACCTAAATACTCTCCAATGAGAGTAATGAAAATACCACCACCTATAATACTCCCCGATTTCATCCCCAAAACTACACTAGCGAGATAATAACCAACACAATAGGGAATGTTAACGAAACTCCTCGGGTCTCTAATACACTTGAGGTAGAACAAATCGTTTACGGTCAATTTCTCCTTATTCTTACCCCTTTGTGTAATTATGTTTGCTAAGAATCTATGAATCACCCGGAGTTCAGCTCTATCTATATCTAAGTATGTATGATTTCCACTAGCGTGAAATTCATTAAAGTGGGACATACGCCTCCAGACGGCGTTAATATCAAATTCCCTATCTATCCTTTCTCCTTGGGCAATCAGGCTATTACAGTCGGGGCTCAAAAGTTCAGCAGGGGTGTAAATCTGTAAGGCCCTGGCTAAATCTATCATGGACATTCTGTACATGCGTCCACCTAACAGAAATCTAATAAAGCTTCTATCATCTATCCTCCTAACATCACTGTTTAACTTAATAGTACTAAGTAATTCTATACACCATTCCCTATATATGGTTCTACGAATGGAAAATAGGCGCATCCAATCGTTAAACTGAGAATTACCATACCTTTGCACCAATAATTCCCGAATCGGTTCGGCAAGGTCAACTGTTTCCAAAGGTACCCAGTCAATTGCCCTTGGCATTTCAACAACCTTAAAGTAGAGAATGTGCATGTTCTTTTGATAATCTGGATACTCTATCCAACATCGATCAAATCTCAGATTTGGGTGTAACTGATCTTCATTAATGTCTAAGCTCAGAATCATTTGATGTGGAGCGAATTGACGAAACTGATTCATGAATAATTGATCTTGATCGTGATATGGAATATGTTGATCCTCATGTTGTTCTTCTTCTTGTTGCATATGTTGTTCTTGTTCATAAAACATTTCCGGTTCGGGCTCTGGTTGTCTGGACGATGATGCACCGTCCGTATCTGTATTTCTCTGCAAAACACATTAAACATAAAATTTGTGCATCCAAATATGCATTAGTGTTAGCAAAATAATAACTTGAAACAATTATGATGACATGTTCAATTCATAACACATTTTATACACATTTTCTTAACAATAACAATTCTACACTTTTACATACGAAAATGTGTACAATGTTTTATCACATTTAAACTCTTAAACATGTTAACAATAATCATTATAGCAATTAAACACTTGTTACATGGCATTCAAATCAAACTAGTGCTCATTTTCATATTTTTGTCAAGTCTACACTTTGTCAAATAAGCATATACGAAAAATGTACATCAAGTTCATAAGCATTTATCTCAAATAACATGCCAAAATAATCACTACTAGCAATGAAACAAGTTTCAAATGGCCTTTATATCAAATTATCCAAGTTCATGAATTTTTAGACTTAAAAAGTCTACTTTAATTCTCAAAAACATGTTTAGGCTCAAAGTTTGGATCAATTAACTACCTAAACATGTTACACTACTTAATTTAGCAACAATTCATGACAAAAATCGGCCATAACCTGTTTATATCAAAAAGCCCCAAATTGCTCAAGAACACAAACCCTAGATTCTTAAAAATTTGAAGTTTTTAGCTTCAATCCATGTTAAATAGCTTCAATCTAGGATATTCATGCATAATATAACAACAATTTAAGTCTAATTACACTAGAATTTAACAAAATCAAAATATAAAATTTATAGCTCAAGAACACAATAATTCGAATTTAAAGAGATTAGGGGTGAAATCTTTACCGTGTTCCTGAAGGGGTTGAGCCTACTGAATCTACGCATGATTATTGTGAAGTTTTGCAAGTAATTTGGTGAAAAATGGCGGATTTTTGAGAGTATTTGGGTGCAAGTTCGTGTATATGTGTGTGTATTGTGAGAAAGAAACAGCAGCGACTGAATAAATTGATCCTGGCCAGTTTTTTGTAGCCATGCGAGTCGCATGACTTTGTGCCTATCCCCATGCGACTCGCATGGGGTGTATTTTCTGGATTTTAATATTTTTTTTTTTTTTTTTAACTATAAAACCTTAAACTTTTAAAACATAAATTAAATAAAATTTTAAAAATTTTGTTTCTTTTTAAGACGAGGTCGTTTCGGGACGATGCCCTAGTCCGTCCCTCGACAAAATTTTAAAATTTTGTCATTTTCAAGCGATTGTTTTAAAAGCTTAGATTTTTGGATTTTTTAATTTTTTTGGCATACTTTAAATCAATAAGATTAAAAATAATGATAATAAAAGTTCTCGTCCCTCCCTTGGGTAAAGCAATTTCAGTTCAAAGACCTAGTCTTCAACTTACGACGAATTTTAAAAATCATATTCTTAACTTAATGAGATAAAGTAAATTTTTGTTTTTAAATTCACACAACTTAAATATAAAATTCAAAATTAATATTAAAAATTCACACCAAACTCAAAATTTGAAATGCATAAAATTAAAAATTCATATTTTAAAAATTAAAAATTCACACCAAACTTAATTTTAAAAATTCATAAATTCATATCAAACTTATATTAATTTTTCAAATATTTACAATTTTAAATATATTGTTTTTACAAAATTTACAATATTAATTTAAGATTTAAATATTAATTTTAAAAACATGGTAAAAATAAAATTAAAAATCTTTTTGTCTTTTTATCCCACTTTAATCAATCAAATATTATCAAAAATATGCGCCCCTCTTTTCGGTAAAGTAATTTCGGTTCCAAGACCTAATTTAACTCTTGACGAATTTTTGAAATATTTTGGGTTGATTGTTTAAAGATATTTATACCTTAAGAATAAACGTTAAATTTCGCAGTGATGTAATAAATTTTTGAATGATATCAATAATTTCGGTCGCCAAACCTAATTTTATTCAATACCAATTTAATACTTTTTAGCGAACAAATTAGCGTTTATTATCAAAAGGTTAAAAATAAAAATAAAAATAAAAACTGTACAGACATACCTATGAAATAGATTTCTTAGTTATATGATCTATTCCATTCATAAGATAGTCGGTTTAATTGGTTTTCCATTGCTACATAAGCGTAACCTCGAGCATTCAGTGTCTTTTCTTCTAAACATATGAACGGTCCGTCTCTGCATAAAGTAACAAATTCGGTATTTGAATAGGTTTGATTATTTGAACATTTACCTCCATGTGACCATTTTCTGCATTTGTGACATCTTTCTAGGTGTCGTGCTCTTCTTTTTGCTGCGGATTTTGATTTTCCTTTACCAAATTGTAACTTATTATCTTCGCATCTGGATTCTTTTCTAACTCAGTCCATTCTTTCTCTAATTACTGATACTATTTCACTCGGTAGTATGTCATTATTTCTTTTAGTGATCAAAGCGTGTAGCATTAGACCATGGTTTAGTTCACAGGCAGTCTTCATTTTGTAAAAACCTAAAAAAAATAAAAATTCAGAATGGGGGGAGAAGACTAGTTCTTTAGGGTCTGCTAGGGAAAGACCATTCGGGTTCCATTTTCGAGAACTACACGAAAACAGACAATCTAACTCTAACAGAAATACATATTATCCTTTAAAGACTTGATTCTCCCCACACTTAGTTAGCTGTGGTGTCGAAATTGTGATTAACTTTGTTGTCGACTTCCATTGGACCATGTATGTAATGTTTAACTCTGTGACCATTAACTTTAAATTCAATCCCATTTGAATTTATCAATTCTATCGTTCCGTATGGGAAAACTCTTTTGACTATGAATGGTCCAGACCATCTTGATTTCAATTTTCCAGGAAATAGCTTGAATCGTGAATTGAAAAGAAGAACTCTGTCTCCTTCTTTAAATTCTTTTGAACTTCTGATTCTTTTATCATGCTATTTCTTCGTTCTTTCTTTATAGATTAACGAATTTTCGTATGCTTCATGTCTTAATTCTTCTAATTCATTTAGTTGACTTAATCGTAGACGTCCGGCTTCATGTAAATCAAGATTACATGTCTTCAAAGCCCAAAATGCTTTGTGTTCAATTTCTACTGGAAGATGACATGCTTTTCCATAAACAAGTCTAAAAGGTGTGGTTCCAATTGGAGTTTTGTAGGCTGTTCTAAAAGCCCAGAGTGCATCCTCCAATTTAATGGACCATTCCTTCGAATTTGATCCTACGGTTTTCTCTAGAATACGTTTTAAAGCTCGGTTGGTATTTTCAACTTGTCCACTTGTTTGTGGATGATATGCGGTGGAGATTTTATGAGTTACTCCATATCTTTTAAGAACTTTCTCAAGTTGATTATTACAGAAATGAGTACCCCGATCACTTATTAAAGCTTTCGGTGTTCCAAACCTTGCAAAAAGACGTTTTAAAAAGTTGACTACAACTCGTGCATCGTTAGTTGGGAGAGCTTGTGCTTCCGCCCATTTAGATACATAATCAATGGCTACGAGTATATATAGATTATTATGAGATTTTGGAAATGGACCCATAAAGTCAATACCCCAAATGTCAAATACTTCACATACTTGGATGACATTTTGTGGCATTTCATCACGTTGACTTATTTTTCCGGCCCTTTGACATGCATCACAGGTTTTGCAAAGAAGGTGTGCGCCTTTGTAAATTGTAGGCCAATAGAATCCAGCTTCATAAACTTTTCTTGCTGTTAGTTGAGGCCCATAATGCCCTCCTGTTGGTCCTGTGTGACAATGGTTTAAAATTTTACTAGCTTCATCTCCAAATACACATCGGCGTATTATTCCATCGGGACAACTTTTAAACAGATGTGGATCTTCCCAGAAATAGTGTTTTATATCACTGAAGAATTTCTTTCGTCTTTGGTACGATAATCCTTTTTCAAGGAATCCACAAACTAAGTAGTTTGCATAGTCTGCAAATCATGGGATTTCTTTATAATCTATCTTCAATAGATATTCATCAGGAAAGTTGTCTTGTATGGCCGATTCATTTAGAACTTCTAATTCGGGATTTTCAAGACGAGAAAGATGATCAGCGGCGAGATTTTCTGCTCCTCTTTTATCTCGGATTTCAATATCAAACTCTTGTAAGAGTAAGATCCAACGGATTAATCTTGGTTTAGCATCTTGTTTTGAAAATAGGTATCTAAGAGCAGAATGGTCGGTATAGACCACCGTTTTTGCTAGAACGAGATATGATCGAAATTTGTCAAAAGCAAAGACAATAGCAAGGAGTTCTTTTTCAGTAGTTGTATAGTTCGTTTGTGCTCCTTGTAATGTCTTACTAGCATAATATATAGGTTGAAATCGTTTTTCAATCCTTTGTCCTAAAACGGCTCCCATTGCAAAATCACTTGCATCGCACATTAGTTCAAATGGTAGATTCCAATTTGGTGTTATCATGATCGGTGCATTAGTGAGTTTCTCTTTAAGAATATTAAAAGATTTGATACACTCATCTGAAAAGATGAATGGAGCATCCTTTTCTAGGAGTTTATTCATAGGAGTGGCAATTTTAGAAAAATCTTTTATGAAACGTCGGTAAAAACCGGCATGCCCTAGAAAACTCCTAACTCCTCTAACATTGGTGGGATGTGGAAGTTTAGCAATTACATCTACTTTAGCTCTATCCACTTCAATTCCTTCTTTTGAAATTTTATGTCCAAGAACGATGCCTTCTTTAACCATGAAATGGCATTTCTCCCAATTAAGTACTAGATTTGATTTTTCGCATCTAATTAGCATTCGTTCCAGATTAACTAGACATGATTTAAATGTATCACCGAAGACTGAAAAGTCATCCATGAAAACTTCCATGCATTCTTCTATCATGTCGTGAAAAATCGCCATCATACACCTTTGAAAGGTTGCAGGGGCGTTACAAAGTCCAAATGGCATGCGTTTGTAAGCAAAAGTACCATAAGGGCACGTGAATGTGGTTTTCTCTTGATCTTCGGGTGCTATTGGAATTTGAAAATATCCGGAAAATCCATCTAGAAAACAATAGTAACTATTTCCGGCTAATCTTTCCAACATTTGATCTATGAAAGGTAAGGGAAAGTGATCTTTTCTGGTGGCGTCATTTAATTTTCTATAATCAATACATACACGCCATCCTGTTACAGTCCTAGTGGGAATAAGCTCATTTTTCTCATTTGTAATGACAGTCATGCCACCCTTCTTAGGCACGCATTGAACTGGGCTTACCCATGGACTATCAGAGATTGGATAAATTAAACCTGCATCTAGCAGTTTAATAATCTCTTTCTTAACTACATCTTGCATATTAGGGTTTAGTCTTCGTTGGCGTTGCACATACGTTTTATGACCTTCTTCCATAAGGATTTTATGTGTGCAATACGAAGGACTTATTCCTTTAATATCATGAATCTTCCATGTAATGGCTGGTTTATGAGCTTTCAACACAGAAATGAGTTGTGATTTCTCATTTTCAGTAAGAGAAGACGATATTATTACAGGTAATTCAGATTCACCATGTAAATAAGCGTATTCCAAATGGTTTGGAAGTGGCTTTAACTCTAATTTCGGAGGTTCTTCTATCGATGATTTATATCGATATCTGTCTTCTTCTTTTAGCATTTGAATTTCTTCTGTTGTTGGTTCATATCCATTAGCTATAAGTGTAGCTAACATTTCAGCTTCATCAATTGGTTCATTACCTTCTCCTAAAGAACATTCTCCTGTTCCTTGTAATTCTGGAAATTCTTCTAATAATTCTGCATGTGCATCTATAGTTTGAATATAATAACATGTATCATCTGCAGATTGTGGTTGTTGCATTGCTCTATCAACTGAAAAGGTAACACTCTCATCCTCTATACTTAGGGTCAGTTTTTTACCGAACACGTCTATCATTGCTTTAGTCGTGTTTAAGAATGGTCTTCCTAATATGAGAGGAACTTGAGAATCTTCTTCCATGTCCAAAACAACAAAATCTACTGGAAATACTAAAGTACCAACTTTAACTAGCATGTTCTCCATTATCCCTCTAGGATATTTTATTGATCTATCGGCTAGTTGTATGCTTATTCTAGTTGGTTTCAATTCTCCAAGGTCTAGTTTAGCGTATAGTGAATACGGCATTAGATTTATACTAGCACCTAAGTCTGCCAATGCTTCTATTGAACTAAGACTACCCAGAAAACATGGAATTGTGAAACTTCCTGGATCAGATAGTTTTTCTGGTATCTTATTCAACAGCACTGCTGAACAATTAGCATTCATAGTGACAGCCGAGAGTTCTTCCATTTTCTTTCTATTTGAGATTAGATCTTTCAAGAATTTAGCATATCTTGGCATTCCTGAAATCACATCAATGAAAGGAAGATTTACATTTATCTGTTTAAACATATCCAAGAATTTGGATTGCTCGGCTTCAAGTTTTTCTTTCTTCATTTTACTCGGGTAAGGAAGTGGTGGTTGGTATGGTTTAACATAAGGTTTATCCTTAACTGTGTTATCTTCATTATCCTTTTCAACTACCGGTTCTTTTTCCTTATCTTGATCAGGTTGTGGTTCTTGTGGAGTAGGAATAGTTTCATCAGAAGTTACAGGTATTTCAGGTGGTTTAAGTGTTGTACCACTTCTTGTGGTAATAGCTTTAGCTGTTTCATTCCGGGAGTTAGCATTTGTATCACTAGGTAGACTTCCCGGTTTTCTTTCACCTATTAACCTTGCTAGGTTACTTACTTCTTGTTCCAGATTTTGAATAGAAGCTTGTTGATTTCTAAATGCTTGAGCATTTTGTTCATTGGTTTGTTTTTGAGATGTGAAAAACTGCGTTTGAGTTTCAACTAGCTTCGTCATCATATCTTCTAAATTCGGCTTTTTATCATCGGTTTGTTGTGGTGGTTTGTTTTGAAAATTAGGTCTTTGCTGATTGTAAGTATTATTGGATACTTGTTGATTGCTAGGACCTTGTTGGTTGTTGTATGGAATATTTCGGTTATAATTCTGGTTTTGATTGTAAATCGGTCTTGGCGGTTGATAATTATTCTGATAATTATTTCCAGGCCTTTGGTTTATGTATGAAATATTCTCTCTTTGTTCCATTGTTAATTCAATACTGAGACAATCTTTTGTCAAATGTGGTCCTCCACACTGCTCACAACTAATTCGTATTGAGTGAATATCTTTAGTCATCTTTTCCATTCGTCTCTCTACAGCATCTATCTTTGTGGAAATGGAATCTAAGTCATGACTAGAATCGGCTCTAGCTGCTTTAGATGATCTAATGATGTCTTTTTCTTGGTGCCACTCATGTGAGTGGGAAGCAGTGTTATCAATAATTTTGTAAGCATCAGTTTCGGTTTTCTTCATAATAGAACCACCAGCTGCTATATCTATGTCTTTTCTTGTAGTGATGTCGCATCCTTGGTAGAATATTTGTACTATTTGACAGGTGTCAAAACCATGTTGCGGACATCCTCTTAATAACTTTCCATATCTTGTCCACGCCTCATATAGAGTTTCATTTGGTTTCTGTGTGAACGTAACAATTTCTGCTTGAAGTCTTACGGCTTTAGATGCAGGAAAGAATTGTTTAAGAAATTTGTCAATTAAAACGTCCCATGTATCGATCGCCCCTTCAGGTAACGATTCCAACCAATCTTTGGCTTCTCCCTTTAAAGTCCAGGGAAATAACATGAGATAAATCTGTTCATCCTCCACTTCTCGGATTTTAAATAGTGTGCAGATCCTATTAAAGGTACGTAGATGTTCATTTGGATCTTCCTTCGGCGCACCACTAAATTGGCATTGATTAGTCACCATGTGTAGAATTTTTCCTTTGATTTCATAATCTGGCGCATTAATGTCTGGATGAGTAATTGCGTGACCTTGGCCAGTGCGTTTAGCTCTCATTCGGTCTTCCATACTTAAAGGTTCCAGATTCTCCATAATTGAATTTGTTGAATCGGTATCACTAGATGATTCTGATTTAATGGTTCGTTCCTCAACAATCTCTGTTTGAATGATTGGTGGTTCCGGAGGAAAGTTTAGTGGTTCAGGATCTACGAACCGTTCCTGAATATTTTCTGGATTCTCAATTGTGAGGTTGGGTTCAAAAAATGGATTATCGAAAATTTGAACTGAAGTACTTGGTTGACTAGATGACGATTCTAAAGAAAAATCAACGGCGGTTATATTTGCTAAATGTCTTGATCTAGTTACAGGTGGTGAACGTACAAAAGGTGATGAACGTCTTGCTCGGTGCATTCACTGAATATCCTATTAGTTTTAAAAAGGAAAGAAAAATTATAATAAGTTATCCAATCAATAGACTTTTCTGATTTTGCCCACGTTTCGAATAGCCAAAAGATGCAGCAGAGGGGCAGGATTCGTTTGGTCTCAATATAATTGAGGACTGTTTGGCTCCAATAACCCGGTCCACGTACAAATCCAACTATTACTACGAACCAGAAAATTTTGATGTCTATTAATTTAACCACTTAAAATAAATTTTCGTAATTTTAAGAAATTTAGATAAGAAGTAGAATAAAAATCTATGTCCTAAAACTAGAATAGCGAGAAATAAGAAAGAAAAAGAGTTCGTCGAAAAAGGTAGAAAAAGAAAAATGGTTGAAAAAATAAAAGGTGACGGAAAAATAAAAGAAACTTATAAAAACTTAAAAATACTTGACTAACCTAACCTTATTACTACAACTAACTTAAAATTATAATCGCAAATTGAAATTACTAATTGGAATGATAATTGATACATAGTAAAAGGTGTCTAAAAATATTAAAGCTTACAGGAAAAACTAAATCCCAAATGGAAATAACTTAAAAAAGAAACTAAAACTTAAAAAGGCGTCGCAAAATTCTAAAGCACCTAATACTTAATTTAAGGAATAAGCACTTAAGAGAGTTTACGGCAATCCTAAAAATTCTAGAAGTAAAAATAAAACTACGACAAAAAACTAGACTAAAAACTAAGTACGACCGAAGAAAATATAAAAATTACGCTAAAACGATTAAAAAGTATAAAATATAAAAAGAAATAAAAAGTGATAAAAAAATACAATTTTTATTAAAATATTATTAAAGTATTAAGTTTTAAATATAATAAAACTAATTAAAAGTAGTTAAAAATAATTAAACTAAAAACTTAATTAATAATAATAAAAACAAACTAGGTTTTATAATAATAATAATATATTACTCCGCATTAAATGCAGAATTAGGGCAAAGATTGTAGCCTGTCAGAACCATCATGCGAGTCGCATGATTTTAGGGAGGGGGTCATGCGAGTCGCATGACCTTCCTTGCAGGTTCAAATCAGGGGGGTCAATGACAGGTTCAATCGTAATTTTTTATTTAATATTTATTTTCTTTTTCTGTTTTATAATTAAATAAAATATATAAATAATAAAAACTTTTAAAATTTTAAAACTAAAAAGAAAATACTTTATAATTTTATAAATAAACTTAAAAATAGATTTTAAAATATTATATTTTTTTTTTCGATTTTTTATAGTTTTTAAAAAAAAATTTTTTTTTTTTTTACTTTTTTAATTTTTTAAACAAAAATATAAATTTTACAAAAACAAATTATAACTTAAAATTTAAAAATATGGCGTTTCGCTTCGGCGATCCCCGGCAGCGGCGCCAAAAATACTTGATGTCGTACGAGGTGTATATAAAATAGTTTATATTTTACTAGGAAATACTATTAAATACGATACAATTTTACACAAGATATTTATTTATTTATAGAATGGATATACTTAAACCTTGCTACAACACTTATAGGCAGTGTACCTAATTGTACAGTAGTGTAGTTTTTAGTAAGTCCGGTTCGTTCCATAGGGAAATCTTTAAACAAAGCTCAACGCTATATTAGTTTACTTTTATAAAAATACAAACATATATATAAGTAATATTATTATTATAAAGGGGGGTTTTTACCGTTTAATGACCGGTTTGTCGATTTTAAGACTTTAGTCGCAGTTAAAACCTAATGTAAAATATTAAATAAATAAAAGACTTAATTTAAAGCGTAAAATAAATAATGATAATGAAATTGCGAATAATAAAATTGCGATAATTAAAAAGTACGATAATTAAAAGTGCGATTAAATAACAATAAATAAAAGTGCGATAATTAGAAGTGCAATTAAATATAAAATAAAGGAAATTAAATATGAAATAAAAGAATTATGCTTATTTAAACTTCCGTAATCATGATGTTTGACGTGTTAATTTTAGTTTTATGCCCATGGGTTAATTGTCCTTTGTCCTGGATTATTTAATCTGTCCGTCTGGTTTTTGTCCATAACAGTCTATCAGTCATAAATATAAAGTGCGAGTGTCCTCATCAAATTATTCTTATACCCGAAGTTAAATATTCCAACTAATTGGGGATTCGAATTGTAACAAGGTTTTAATACTTTGTTTAATGAATACACCAGGTTATCGACTGCGTGTAAACCAAGGTTTTACTACTTTGTTAACAATTACACCAATTACCCTTGAATGTAATTTCACCCCTGTTTTAATTATTCTAGTGGCTATTAATCCATTACCGTGTCCGGTTAAATGAACGATTATTCGTACATATAAATACCCCGCACATCGTGTCCGATCGAGTGTATATGGTAATTTATAGGGACGCCCAATTGTAAATCTTTATATTAACATTAACAAACTTTCATTTAGTTAAACAAATATAAAGCCCATTAATAGCCCATAGTCTAATTTCCACAAGTGTCGTTCTTTTGTCCAAACCCCAATTATGGTACAAAGCCCAATTACCCAATTTTAGTAATTAGCCCAACATCATGATTACTTCGTTTTAAATAAGCATAATAATAACTTAGCTACGAGACATTAATGTAAAAAGGTTGAACATAACTTACAATGATTAAAAATAGTGTAGCGTTACACGGACAGAATTTCGACTTATACCCTTACAACATTCGCTAACATACCCTTATTATTAGAATTATAATTAAAATTAAAATTAAAATATAAATTATATATATATATATATCGTATAGATAGAGAGATGGATTTTATGGTGTAAAGAAAACGGATGCCAGAAGTCGCTTTAAATAGAATGTGGCCTGGAAAAGGGGGTCATGCGACTCGCATGAGTTTCCCCTTCCAGCCATACGAGTCGCATGGCAAGAGATTCCAGCTCATGATCTTTTGTCTGATTGCTTGCCGACATAATAAATAAATAATATAAATATATAAATAATTTTAATAATTATTTATATATTATATTATATTTATATGCATAGTTGAGTAAATATTTTTGGTCCGTTGCGTCAGGCGTTTCTTCTAGGCTCAGGTCCTGGTTCCGGATTTTCGGACGTCCTCGCGTATTATTTTAAATCGCGTACTTTGCGTCTTGTAACTTGTACTCTTGTCATTTTGAGACGTTCCTCATCAATATTTTGAACCTTTTTAATTGTATCTTGTACTTTTTAGCTCTTTGGACCTTTTTGTCTTCAATTTGTCGAATCTGCCTTTTATCTTCTCTTTTTAAAATTTAAACGAATATCGCTTGTAAATCGAATAATACCAACTAAAATCTTGTCTTTCTTGGGGAATAATGCTATAAAATATGTGTTCATTTTTGGCATTATCAGTACATATAATTGTTATTATTTTTAGTATTATTATCATTTTTAGGATTATGATTATCACTATTAATTAATGTTATTACTACAAGTATTATAATTATTAATACTATTATTACCACTAATATAGTATTAGGATAAAATTTTCATTTATTACGATTATAAATACAAATATGAATATTATTATTATTATCACTCACAGTTGTATTATTATTATCATGATTAAGATCATTATTATTATCATTATTATGAAAATAATACAATTTATCATTATTTTCATTAATATTAGTATTAGTAACACTTTTGTAACTATTAGTATTATTATTATTAATAATATCAATATTATTATTATTAATATTATCATTTTTAATAAGATTATTATTATGATTATCAGTAAATCATTAATATCAACACTATCATTTTTAAGCAGATAAATATTTTGTACATAAAATATACTTAATACGTAAACTATAATTATATTAAAATCTCACATAACTATATATATCAAACTTACTAATATTATTTATATAAATACTTACAAATAACAAACTATCGATTTTTAAATATAACATTTAAACAAGTATGGATAGATTGATATAACTATATAAATACAACTATTTTGAATATAAACACAAATTAAATATATGATATATAAATTAAGATATTATAAATTGTTCGATTACGAATATACGTTTTAATATATACATACCAATGATATAGGTTCGTGAATCCGAGGCCAACCCTGCATTGTTCAATATCGTTATATGTATTTTTACTACAAAATACAATAGGTGAGTTCATTTAATTCCCTTTTACTCTTTTACCATATATTTGGGACTGAGAATGCATGCGCAACTTTTACAAATGTTTTACAAAATAAGCACAAGTTCATGAAACTACATTCTACGATTGTTTTGTTATACCGGATATCTGTACTTATTATTATTATGCTTGGTAACCTAAGAATTAGTGAAAAACACTAATTGACACGAATCCTAAAGGTAGATCTACGGGCACCAACCACCCCCATTTTCGAATAGTGGAAATGCTTTAGTACTTCGAAGGGTTATTGTCATACATTTGAATAGTGGAATGTATGATGCCAGATATCTTAAGCGCTCTATGTTAAGGTCGGTTACCAGGCGACTCAACGTATGAATGATTTTTGCAGTTGTAATGATCCTGCGCATTTAATTAAATGAAATCTTGTGGCTTATTAAATATTATGATTATTACATAGAAATTAAACCTATGAACTCACCAACCTTTTGGTTGACACTTTAAAGCATGTTTATTCTTAGGTATGAAAGAAATCTTCCGCTGTGCATTAGCTCATTTTAGAGATATTACTTGGAGTCATTCATGACATATTTCAAAAGACGTTGCATTCGAGTCGTTGAGTTCATCAAGATTATTATTAAGTCAATTATAGTTGGACATATTATGAAATGGTATGCATGCCGTCAACTTTCGATGTAATGAAAGATTGTCTTTTCAAAAACGAATGCAATGTTTGTAAAATGTATCATATAGAGGTCAAGTACCTCGCGATGTAATCAACTGTTGTGAATCATTTATAATCGATATGGATTTCGTCCGGATGGATTATGACGGGTCTTTACAGTTGGTATCAGAGCGGTGGTCTTAGCGAACTAGGTCTTGCATTAATGTGTCTAACTGATAGTTGTTTAGATGCATTAGTGAGTCTGGACTTCAACCGTGTCTGCATGTCAAAAGTTTTGCTTATCATTTCTTGTCAGAAATTACCTGCTTATCATCATTAAAGTCTAGACACATCTTACTGCCTCTATTGCATAGATAGTGTATAGACAAAATTCATATTTTAGCGTATCTATTATTGTTACCTTTGCCTGACAGCTTCCGTAGATTCCTCCGTAACTTATGGGATTTGAGTATTATATATGCATATGTAAATTATGTATTGCAGGGTACTAAGCTACATCCTATAATCTATTTCTTATCGAAAATCCTTCATCTGATCGTACGAGATAAATCCCTCAACCAGTTCGAATTCCTCAGATTCCGACAGCTATTCCGATATGGAGTTTCACCTAAGCTCCGAAAGCAGTGTCACCAGAATAAATCAACCAATCATCCATCTCCAATTCATCTGATGAGTTTGTAGTCGACTTAATCAATGGAGACACGAAGAAGGCAATCCTTTTCACCAACCGAATTTACCTCTTGGCGATGAACCTGAAGCACTTACCGGTGAACCAGTCCGAAACACCATTTTCACCCTCATTTCCCGAATATCTCACCACGATTATATTCTATCTACAATTCTAAACCTTATTCATCCGCTCGTTTCGACCGATAATCCAACCGGAATAATAGAATAAGTCAACGAACTTCGCGCTCGTGTAATTAATTTGGAGAATATGGTGCAAAATTTACCAGCTTCAGCAACATCGTCGGCACCAACAGTACCATCAATAACAGCACCAGTACCATCAACAATCCATACCTCAACATCTCATTCTGTACCTCGAGTATAATCAGCGTTATATCGTTCTACATCAATTATCTTCGTTCTTCATGGTGATTAAGTAATCTCTAAAGTCTTAGAGATTATTTATTCTAGCTCAAACCGAAAGGCAAATGAGATTAATATCATATTAACTCATTAAATCCATGATTACATCTGAAGAAAATATATATGTATATATGTTTTCATAAAGATTGTAATTAAAAATTCTTTTGTACAAATTGTTAATGGTGAAAATATTTTAACGGGTAGGTAATACCCGAGGAATATTTAGATTTCACATTAATAAGATACACTGTACATTCTTCAAATCAGATTCAACATTCATTTATTATCCTACTTACATCTACAAAGATACGAATCCGTTCACCGCAGAATAACCATTTTCATTCAATTTCATATTTGGATTTTGATTTATCAAAATCCAACAAGTGGCATAATGAAGAAAACATTGGACAAAATAAAATTTGTTAGAAACAAACAAATTAATTATGAGAAATTTTGTTAAGAATCCACACTAACTATTCCTAGCTAACTGTTCCTAGCTAACTGATTACATTTTATTTATCGCAATTTATTTATCGCATTTTATTTATCGCAATTTTAATTCTTGCAATTTTATTTATCGTTATTTAATTTCTGTTATTTATTTTACGCACTTTAAATATCGGGACACGTATACAAGGTTTTGACATATCATATCGACGCATCTATATATATTATTTGGAATCACCATAGACACTCTATATGCAGTAATGCTAGAGTTAGCTATACAGGGTTGAGGTTGATTCTATAATAATATATATAGTTTGAGTTGTGATCGAGTCTGAGACATGTACATGGGTCACGATACGTATTAATTATTTCGAATATTATATATTAAACTATATATGAATTATTGGACTGTCAACTGTGGACTATCGACTGTGGACTAATAACATTGGACAATTAAAATGAATTAAAATATTGATTATAACATATGAAACTAAACAATTCTTCAATTTTGCCACTTGATTTCATCTTAAACCTCATTTGTATCTTGACGATTACAATCTGCGTTCAAACCTTTCATAATTCTTGAAAACACCTCAATCGAGAGGATGAACCAACCGCACTTCATCTACGGAAGAAAAGACTTATGCATATAGTTATGCACCTGAAAACACTCGGAATTTGAGTAAACGTTTAAACATGTATCTGTGCTAGCTCTTTAGGCATTGTTGTTACCGAAAATAATATTGTAAATCTTTTTCAAATTAGCCAATTTTGTCACAGCTCCAGCAAGTCAACTTCGAATTTTCAGTCGGATTAGCCTTACTATAACCTTGATATATATGCGTGCTCTTTTATTGTTACCGGGGAACCTTTTATATTCCACCACATTAGCAGTAAACTTACCAGCAACTTCATTACTCATTGGCTTAAGTTTCTTCGAAGAGCCATTATATTTGTTCA
This sequence comes from Rutidosis leptorrhynchoides, assembly GCF_046630445.1. Taxonomy (NCBI): domain Eukaryota; kingdom Viridiplantae; phylum Streptophyta; class Magnoliopsida; order Asterales; family Asteraceae; genus Rutidosis; species Rutidosis leptorrhynchoides. The sequence goes on from NC_092333.1 coordinate 397,289,739, forward strand.
ATAAAACCTTATCATATATTCGCCTGCATCTTGTAACGAGTATTACCATACCAATTACCGGGAATCAGCAATCAGTATTTTGAATCTCGCAACAATTCTACAACAACAGTTATAGGTTCACATATAACCTTTATCTCTTAGAATTATGACCTTCCATTCTGAAATTTTGAAAAGCGCCCATTCTACGAATCAATACTCGGAATGTTGAAAAAGCTAAATGAAGCAGTAAAAACTGTAAACGATCTTAACAGCCAGAAGTTTGATAATAAAGAATAGTATGTTGGAAAAGCTCAGAAAAGTTGGAACTGGAAAACGGATTGAGCTAACCACGAAGGAGGCCAAGGACAAATACAAGGACCAAACCCTATATTCAAAGAATCCAGATAATTCTGTATCCAATAAAATCTTTAGAGAAAACCTTGCTCTATATTCATATTAAATCTTGTGGAAAATCTTTCTTCATCAACCTTCGATCTTAGAAATTCTAAAAATATCATCATAAATATCTTCGATATTTCTGAGGGTATTTTCATAACTCTTCTCATCCGAAATCATTTATCTCTTTGCGATATCAGTGTTACATCAGAAAGGAAACTGTTTTCGTTTTAAAAATCTGAAAAATTCGAATCAAAATATGAATGTTTTTGAAGTAGTGTTGGGAACTAAAGCATGAGTTAGTATAATATAATGACACTTGATCAACGTGATTATATTACAGTAAGTCATGCTGAGTTTCTAATGGAATGTGGTGATTCACAGATCATAACGTCATCATGTGCCATGTTACATAACTCTTTCATTCTGCTTAACTTCCAAACATATCAAGAAAGTATATTCTTGATAGTTCTATTCTCAATAATTCTGATAATTTGACAAATCAAATCGTGCTATTACGTTCTTTCTTGTTTAGAACATTAAGTTCATTCGAAACTCCATACCTACGAATTCTGGACCATTACTTGATGTGCTTTATGGATAGAAGAGAAAACAGAGCATAAAGCTTCAAATTGTAAATGGGGGTATAAATTGCAGCAAATAGGAGAGGGCATTAACTATGGATGAAAATGATTATAGGAGACGGAAGCAGGGACATCGAAATATAAGGGAAGATATGAGACCCAATAACAATGCAGAAATTACAAATCATGGATATTAATACGAATAGCAATATAAAGACACGGTATAATTAAGAATAGTATCACCCCAAGGTAATAGTAGAAGTAAATAGATTTTTCTGGTGGAAGATTAAAAACAAGGATGACAGAAATGATAATTAAGAAAATATCAAGGAATAGAACTGGATTAAGCATTTTCATAATCTTTTGGATGTATGAACTAAGAAAGAAAATATAGGAATGGTGGGAATAATGGAACGGAAGAGCTTAATTTATAATGGAAATATCAGACGGAGTAGTCGAGGCAGATCACCGTATTTAATTATAGAGATCTTAATTTTCTTAATCTCCGAAGAATCAAATCTTACACAGATTTCAAAGATTTTCTCTAAATCCCTTGAATTTTGGAATACAACCATGACTAGTCAAAAGTTATGATGAAACACGTCTTTCTTATTTCACTATTTAGTGATAGCAGCACTCGTACTTTTCGAGTAATCGAATTATTTTATCCATATTACTCAACAGTAATAAAACTCTATTTATCAGCTCAAATTCGTCATGAAAACATTTTTAATGTTAGCTATGACGACCACGATCAAATTTCGGGACGAAATTTCTTTAACGGGTAGGTGCTGTGACGACCCGGAAATTTCCGAACAAATTAAAACTTAATCTTCATATGATTTCGACACGATAAGCAGAATCTGTAATGTGAGTCTCAAAATCTTTGAACTGTTGATATGGAAAAACATTTGACCTTTGACTATTATCCGACGATTCACGAACCTATAATTGAAAATATATATGTATATATAAATAACTGTACATGTAAATAATTATATACGATAAATTAAATATGATAATGAACTACTATGTGATTTAGTTATTATGAAAAATAACTTCAAATAAGAAAAACTTGTTAATTTGAATATATAAAGTATATTGAAGATAAATAATTTCGAACATTAATTGTCAACGACAACAAGGTATTAAAATTTATAATGTTATACTTTGAGTTTAATTGTTCCAATATATATATAATTAACATATTTATCTACGTAATAAATATGATATTTAAAAACATAAAATTACACATATAGTAGTGAGAATAGATATGTGACATCTATAAATAATTAGTACTATATGTAGATTGATAGAATGTATACATATTAAATATATATATATATATATATATATATATATATATATATATATATATATATATATATATATATATATATATATATATATATATATATATATATATATATATATATATATATATATATATATATATATATATATATATATATATATATATATATATATATAATTTATTAATAACATATAAATAAATGTAACTACAAGATAAAATACAGTTATTGTATTAATGTTAATATTATTACATTCATTATTAGTGTTAATAGTAATATTAATATTAATATTTGTATTATTAATATTATATAACATAGAAAAAAATTTGAAACATAAAACTTATCATTACTAGTATCATATTTAGATATTATCATCACTATTATTATTATTTTTATTATAAGTAGTATATTTTTTTAATAGTAATATTAATATTATTAATATATAATTATTAATTATTAATAATAATTAAATATAAAATAAAAAGATAAGGATGCAGTTACAAGTCAGAATCATCTTTCCATATTCTGTATACCCGTGATCTCCAATGTCCCTTCTTCTTTCTCTTTTAAAATTCGATCAACACATATTTTTTACAGAAAAAAATTGTTTTTTTTTTTACCTTTCATCATTGTTATCAAATATACTTCACTTCTGGTACCATTCAACGAGTATAATAGAAAGCAAGGTAAACAAAATTTTTTTTTCTTTCTTTCCTCGTTCCTTCTCTGTACTTGTACTTTTTACACAAAGCTCGATATTGAATGAATTGCCAAAAACTAAAAATACAGTTTTGTTAGGAATCGGATGTGTAAACTATCTGCAAAATTTGAGGTTTCAATTCATGTTATTGATTGAGAATTTCAAAGTCAAAGTATTTTTTACAAAAAGTCAAACCTGTGTTCTTGAATCAAATTGAAGTTTTGGAAATCGTTTCTGTTAAAATTAAGGATTCGTAAAGTTTTCATAAACCATTTGAAACACAATTCATGTTATAACAATCATCTAAAACGTTCTAAAAATTGAAAATAATTATTATTATTTTTAAAAACCTTGCGACAGCAAATAGGCTGTGATGAACAAATTTTTTATTTTTTTATTTTCTTTTTCGTTTTCAATTAAAAATAATCAAATAATATTAATCTGTTATTATTATAGTTCCTGTTTTGAATATTGATGTGTCCTTGCATCGATTGGAAATTACAATGAAGAAGAAAGTGAACTGAAATATAATCGAGTTATATAATATAGTGTAGGAACTTAAAACGGAAAAGAGGGATCAGAGGGATGGTTAAGAGTTGGTGCGGGTGAGGTCGCGGGTTCGAGTCCCGTCCTAGGCATTTTTTTTTAACAAATCCTTTTGAAGGTAGTTTTCTTTTTAATTATTAATATTATTATTATTATCATTATTATTATTGTTATTATTATTATTAATGTTATTATTATTAAGTATTAGTATTGTTGTTATCATTATCAACATTATTTATTATTAAGTATTAGGAATATTATCGTTATTATTATTATTATCATTAGTATTAGTATAAGTACATATAATTGTTATTATTTTTAGTATTATTATCATTTTTAGGATTATGATTATCACTATTAATTAATGTTATTACTACAAGTATTATAATTATTAATACTATTATTACCACTAATATAGTATTAGGATAAAATTTTCATTTATTACGATTATAAATACAAATATGAATATTATTATTATTATGAAATGCCCCGTTCATATTAATTATAAACGTTTCATATTAATTGGTTACTTTGCGAGGTTTTGACCTCTATATGAGACGTTTTTCAAATCTTGCATTCGTTTTTAAAAACAACCATAACCTTTATTATTGAATAAAGGTCTTAATGACATAATTTAGATTGTCTATCAAAGACAATCTCCTCAAATAAATAAGTTTGTACACAACCCATTACAATATGATCAAATATATTACAACAAATACTCCGAATGCAAGTTTAAACAATATAAACAATTATGCCGACTCCAAATCTTGACCTTGGGTTGGCATACGACAGCGGAAGCGTTTTTAATATTCACCTGAGAATAAACATGCTTAAAACGTCAAAAAAAATGTTGGTGAGTCATAGGTTTAATTTCTATATAATAATCATAACATTTAATAAGCCACAAGATTTCATTTAATTAAATGTGCAGGATCATTACAACTGCAAAAATCATTCATACGATGAGTCGCCTTAACCGACCTTAACATAGAGCGCTTAAGATGTCTGGCATCATACATTCTACTATTCAAATGTATGACAAGAACCCTTCGAAGTACTAAAGCATTTCCACTATTCGAAAATAGGGGTGGTTGGTGCCCGTAGATCTACCTTTAAGATTCGCGTCAATTAGTGTTTTTCACTAATTCTTAGGTTACCAAGCATAATAATAATAAGTACAGATATCCAGTGTAACAAAATAGTCGTAGAATGTAGTTTCGTGAACTTGTGCTTATTTTGTAAAACATTTATAAATTTGCATGTATTCTCATCCCAAAATAATTTAGATAGTAAAAATGGGACTATAACTCACTTGTGATGATTTCCGAATGGATGGTGATAAGACTTGGCCTTTTGACAAATTCACAAACCTAATAATAATATTCTTGTGTCAAGATATATATATATATATATATATATATATATATATATATATATATATATATATATATATATATATGTATATATATATATATATATAATTAATATTCCATACTTATGATACTTGTTATAATTTTAATTGTCCATTGTTAGTAGTCCAACGTTCGTAGTCCAATAGTCCAATAGTCCAATAGTCCAACAGTATAAATATATATAAATATAAATGCGTATATTGTGTTAGAATTCACTAACACTATAATATATTGTCTTAATATAATAAGACACGTAATATGTATATTGTCTGAAGCAATCCGCGACCCATTGTATACATGTCTCAGGCTCGATCACAACTCAAAGTATATAATATTTTGGAATCCACTTCGACCCACAGCTAACTCGAAATTACTGCCAATGGTGTCTTATAGTTCGTTCCAATAATATATATAGAAGAAATCAAAATGATATGTCAAAACGCTGTATACGGATCCACGGTGATCAAGTCATATATACATATGGTGCCTTACGATCTTTATTAAGACTATAATATATTGTCATAGAACTTAATCACGACTATTATAAATTGTATTTCCATAAGTTCGGGAATAAGACATGTATAAATACATGTAGGATACAAGGTAAGTTAGCTAGGATAAGGTTAGCATCCATTTTTATTAATCAAAACCGTAGCTAAAAACAAGCAAAAATATCCAATTTTGTTTTACCCATAATTTCTTCGTTACAAATCCGTTTTGAGTGATTCGAGTTGCCATGGTTTCGTCTCGAACTCAACATTATTAATCTTAATAGAAAAGTATAGGTTTATAGTCAAAAATATAGCTTAGGTGTCAAATAAGAGAAGATAGTCATATCCGTCGTAAGAACGACATCTTGATGACCCTTTTGAAAAACATACTTCCACTTAGAGTTTAACCATGGATTTTGGATATATTTCATATCCATATAAAATAAGATTTTTCACCAAAGGAAATCTTTTAATTCAAAGTTTAAGATAGGTTTTTAAAATTAAACCCAAAACAGCCCCCGATGATCTATGACGGCGTATGTTCAGTTTTAAGGTGTTCTTCGTGTTTACAAGTTTTATATCCTTATGTTAGCTTGAAATACTTTCATAATACATGTGTTGAAGTATTTTAAAAGTCAAGGTAAAAGGATTAAATTTGTTTGTGAACAAGTTTAGAATTAATCTAAACTATGTTCTTGTTGTTGTAAGTTATAAACTCATAATAAGATAGCTATATGGATATGAATCGAAAAAGATTATGAATAAAGAGACTACCTCAAATTAAATGAACAAAGTTGCTGAGAAAATAAGATGATAATCTTGTGATCAAAGATATCCTTGATGGCTTGTAATCCTTGGAGTAGAATCATAGAATAAACAAAAGTTCGAATAAGATTTCTATCTTGAATTAAGATAGTTATAAGTATATGAATTGAACCAAAGCTTATATATGATTCTTACCTTGATAAATAGGAGTAGATGAGTTAACAAAGTGTTCTTGAAGCTAGTTTATGATCAAAGTGAATGAAGATTTTCTAGTACTTGAAGTATGTGTGTTTAATGAGTGTTTAAAGAGTAAGAAATGGAGAGAATACTTGGAGTTCTTGTGTGTGAGTATTATGAGAGTGAAGGTAAGTTAAATATCTGATATGAATGAGTAAAAAGAGTGTTAAAAGTTGTGGTTCATGCATATGGTTAAGAGACTTTATCAAAATTTGGAATATAGCATAATAATGCAAACTAGAAGTTAAATGTTGGTTCCCACAAGTCTCCATCATGTTTATCCTTGTCTTGTGACTCATAGGGCTGCTAAGGAGGCTATAATTGGTATTTCATATTGGTATATACTCATTGTATTTAAGTATGGAAGCTGGGTATGATACGGGTGTAAATACTGAATGAATACGAATAGAATTCTTGATAGAATTGAATGAGATTAAGAGTATAGCTATCTTTGTTGAGTATAAGTATGTTAGTATATATGTTTAAGTCCTTCAAAAGTGTATTAATACATATTAATACAATACATATACATACATTTTAATTTAGAAGTTATTACAACGTTAATCGTTATATATATATGTATATAATCTTGAAGTCTTTAAGTTAGTAATCTCATTTTATGTATATAACCAATTGTTATTATATGTAATGAGATACTTAAATATCATTTTATCAAATCATAAGTATATATATATATATATATATATATATATATATATATATATATATATATATATATATATATATATATATATATATATATATATATATATCCATATATATATCATTATATAATTATTTCGAGTTATGACATTCGTGAATCGTCAGACAAACTGGGTGGCCAAACATTTGTATAAAATTCATTTCAAATAACCAAATCTTAATGAGTTTGATTACTTAACATGTTGGAAACATTAATTATGTAAATATTAATCTTCTATATATTAGCGGAAAAATCCGGGTCGTTACATTACACACCCGTTAAATTAAATTTCATCCCGAAATTTAGAATTGTACCTAGTTAATGTGCGATATCGGGAAACAAATGTAGGTACTTCAGCTTCATTTGGTCTTCTCATTCCCAAGTAAATTCAGGTCCTCTACGAGCATTCCATCGAACCTTAACGATTGGTATCTTACTTTATTTGAGTCGTTTGACCTCATGATCCATAATTTCGACGGGTTCTTCGACGAAATTTAGTTTCTCGTCAATCTTAATTTCGTCTAAAGGGATAATGTGATCTTCGGTAGCTAGGCATTTCTTCAGGTTCGAAACATGAAAGGTGTTGTGAATCTTTTCTAATTGTGGAGGTAGCTCAAGTCGATAGGCCACCGGCCCAATGCGTTTTTCAATCTTGAATGGCCCAATGTATCTTGGGCTCAATTTCCCCCGCTTTCCAAAACGAATAACACCTTTCCAAGGTGATACCTTAAGCATAACCATATCACCCTCCTTAAACTCTAAATGTTTTCTCCTAACATTTGCATTGCTCTTATGTCGACTCCGGGCTGTTTTCAATCGTTGCTGAATCTGAATGATTTTATCGGTGGTTTCTTGGATAATTTTTGGACCTGTAATCTGTTTATCCCCCATATCACTCCAAAAAATCGGAGACCTGCACGTCCTATCATAAAGTGCCTCGAATGGTGCCGCCTCAATACTAGAATGGTAGCTGTTGTTGTAGGAAAACTCAGCTAACGGTAGATGTCGATCCCAACTGCTTCCAAAATCAATAACACATGCTCGTAGCATATCTTCGAGTGTCTGAATCGTCCTTTCACTCTGCCCATCAGTTTGTGGATGATAGGCAGTACTTAAATCTAGACGAGTTCCCAATGCTTCGTGTAATGCCTTCCAGAATCTGGAAGTAAATCTGCTATCACGATCAGAGATAATAGAGATTGGTATACCATGTCTAGAAACAACTTCTTTTAGGTATAATTGTGCTAATTTCTCTATACCATCCTCTTCTTTTATTGGCAGAAAGTGTGCTGACTTAGTAAGACGATCGACTATTACCCAAATCATATCATAACCACCTGCGGTTCTCGGTAACTTAGCAATGAAATCCATGGTAATGTTTTCCCATTTCCATTCTGGGATTTCAGGTTGTTGGAGTAGACCCGATGGTTTCTGATGTTCAGCTTTGACTTTAGAACAAGTCAAACATGCTCCTACATATGTGGCTATATCGGCCTTCATTCCTGGCCACCAAAAGTTTCTCTTGAGGTTTTGGTACATTTTCCCCGCTCCGGGATGTATTGAATATCTGGTTTTATGTGCTTCATCTAGTACCACTTTCCTCAAATCCCCATTCTTTGGTACCCAAATTCTTTCAGCTAAATACCTGGTTCCGTCTTCCCGAATATTAAGCTGTTTTTCTAATCCTTTGGGTATTTCCTTTCCAAAAATTCCTTCGTTCAAAACCTCTTGTTGTGCCTCTTTTATTCGAGTAGTAAGATTAGTATGAATAATCATGTTCATAGCTTTTACTCGAATAGGTTCTCTTTTCTTTCGACTCAAGGCATCGATTACCACATTTGCTTTCCCCGGGTGGTAACGGATTTCACAATCATAATCATTTAACAGCGCAACCCACCTACGCTGCCTCATATTTAGTTGCTTTTGATTTAAAATATGTTGGAGACTTTTGTTGTCGGTGTATACAATAAACTTGACCCCATATAGATAATGTCTCCACATCTTTAATGCAAAAACAACGGCTCCCAATTCCAGATCATGTGTGGTGTAGTTTTGTTCATGAATTTTGAGTTGTCGAGAAGCATATGCAATCACCTTCTTTCGTTGCATAAGAACACACCCAAAACCCATTCTTGATGCATCGCAGTAGATAACAAAATCTTCCATTCCTTCAGGTAACGATAAAATAGGTGCCGTAGTCAACTTCTTTTTCAACAATTGGAAGGCACCCTCTTGTTCGGAAGTCCATTCATACTTTTTCCCCTTGTGTGTCAAGGCAGTTAAAGGTTTGGCTACTCGGGAGAAATCTTGAATAAATCTCCTATAATAATCGGCTAAACCCAAAAATTGACGTATTTGCGTTGGAGTTTTCGGGGTTTCCCAATTTTTGATGGCTTCGATCTTTGCGGGATCAACTTTGATTCCATTACTACTGACTACGTGGCCAAGAAATTTTACTTCATTTAACCAAAAAGCGCACTTAGAGAATTTTGCATAAAGTTGTTCTTTTCTTAACAACTCTAATACAAGTCTCAAGTGTTGTTCGTGTTCTTGGTTATTCTTCGAATAGATAAGAATGTCATCAATAAAGACAATAACAAACTTATCTAAATATGGACTACATACTTGGTGCATGAGATCCATGAAAACTGCGGGTGCATTGGTTAGACCGAATGGCATAACCATGAATTCGTAATGGCCATAACGAGTTCTGAAGGCTGTTTTTGGTATATCGGCTTCTTTAACCCTCAGTTGATGATAACCCGACCTTAAGTCAATTTTGGAGTATATGCTCGAACCTTGGAGTTGATCAAATAGGTCGTCGATTCGGGGTAAAGGGTATCAGTTTTTAATGGTTACTTTGTTCAGCTCACGGTAATCGATACACATGCGAAAAGACCCATCTTTCTTTTTAACGAACAAAATTGGTGCTCCCCATGGTGACGTACTCGGTCGGATAAAACCACGTTCTAATAATTCTTGTAGCTGACTTTGTAATTCTTTCATTTTGGTGGGCGCAAGTCTATATGGAGCACGAGCTATTGGTGCGGCTCCTGGTACAAGATCTATTTGAAATTCAACGGATCGGTGTGGAGGTAGTCCCGGTAATTCGTCCGGAAACACCTCAGGAAATTCTTTTGCAACAGGAACGTCATCGATTTTCTTTTCTTCTTTTTCAACCTTCTCGACGTGTGCTAGTATGGCATAGCAACCTTTTCTTATTAGTTTGCGTGCCTTCAAACTACTAATAAGATTTAATTTGGCATTACCCTTTTCTCCGTACACCATTAAGGGTAACCCGCTTTCACTCGAAATGCGAATCGCCTTCTCATGACAAATAACTTCAGCTTTCACCTTGGACATCCAGTCCATTCCAATAATTACGTCGAAGCTTCCCAATTCCACCGGTATTAAATCAATTGCAAACGTTCCGCTAACTAAACTAATTTTTCGATTTCGGCAAATTTTATCAACCTTAATTAGTTTACCATTTGCTACTTCAACTATACACTTTTTATCCAAAGGCGTTAACGGGCAATTTAATTTGGTACAAAATTCTCTACACATATAACTTCTATCGGCACCCGAATCAAATAAAACATAAGCAGGTGTATTATTGATAAGAAACGTACCCGTAATAAGCTCTGGGTCTTCCTGTGCTTTCTCCCCATTAATGTTGAAGGCTCTCTCACGGCCTTGCCTATTTCCATTCCTGCACTGGTTTATGGTATGGCCCGGTTTTCCACATCCATAGCAAACAACGCCGTTATTATTTGTTCTGGCATTATTTACTCCTTTGTTTCTATTTGGTCCGTAGACTTCACACTTTTCTGCAATATGACCATTCCTATTACACTTGGTACATAATTCTCTAAAAAACCATTCCGGATGAAACGTATCACACCTGGGGCATATAGTTCTTTGCCTTTTGTTATTGTCGTTATTGTTGTTGCTGTTGTTGTTGTTGTTGTTGTTGTTGTTGTTAGGGTTATTGTTGTTGAGTCGTTTGTTGTTGTTATTGTTGTGATTGGGATTGTTGTTGTTGTTATTATTATTGGGATGGTTGTTGCGGTTATTGTTGTGGTTGTTGTTGCGATTATTGTTGTTATTGGGGTGGTTGCAATTGTTGTTGTAGTTGTTGTTTGATTGTTGTTGTTGTACTGGTGACCCTGATCACTGCTTTCCTCCCACTTTCTTTTTCCCTGTTTCATTATGGCCTCCTCGGCAGCTTCTTTCTTTATCCTTCCTGTAATTTGGCCTACCAATTTGTGGGCTATACAGCTCGCTTTCTGCATTGTTGCAGGGTCGTTAGCACCTACATGCTCTTGGATTCGTTCCGGTAACCCTTTTATGAATGCTTCAATTTTTACTTCTTCGTTTTCAAATGCTCCAGGACACATTAAAGCCAGTTCATTGAAACGTCACTCGTAGGTAGTGACATCTAACCCTTGGGTTGTCAGTGCTTTAAGCTCTACCTTGAGCTTGTTGATTTCGGTTCTGGGACGGTACTCTTCCGTCATCATGTGCTTGAAAGCGGACCATGGAAGTGCGTAGGCGGTATTCTGTCCTACATAATCCATGTAGGTATTCCACCATGTCAAAGCAGTACCCCTGAAAGTATGTGTGGCATACTTAACTTTATCCTCTTCTGCGCAGTTGCTGATTGCGAACACGGCTTCAACCTTCTCTGTCCAACGCTTTAGTCCAACGGGTCCTTCAGTTCCTTCAAACTCATTGGGTTTGCAGGCCATAAAAGCTTTGTAGGAACATCCTACCCGGTTGCCATTGTTTCCTCTACTGCTGGAACCCGATTGGTTATTGTTGTTCATTGCATTCACCACTATAGCCATATTTGCAGCGAAAGCTTGAAGTTCTTCTGTGTTCAATTGTTGTTGTCTAGTAGCTGGAGGAGCCATTTCCTTCAAAAATAGCCGACTGAGTTAATCATATAGAATTTTAGAAGTAGCCAAAAAGTATTTTGTAGCTTAATATGAACTTATTATTATAAAAGCCTTTTCTTCATATTAGCATTTTATAACTATAATAATGTTCATACTTAGCAGCTAACACACAAATTAACTATAAAATTCTAATATGAAAAACTATGGTAAGTTATTACGTTACTACGTAATAATTAGTTGTAATAATAATAATAATCCTTCCATGCTTATTCTTATTATTATACAATCATAAGAAAAATTACATTGTGGATTTTCTTACAAACTTAAACACACAATATAATACATATTATACAATGCATATACAGGATAGTTGCCGATAGTTCAAGAATGGCGAGATTTCTTAGATGTTGACGTTGTTTCTTTCTCGGCCAAACGTTTGGATTTTCGTTTGGATAGTTCTTTTTCCAATTCCTCCCAATTGGTTCTTTCTGCTAATTGTTTGGGAGCAAAACCAACAATCGTTATATGAGCAGTCATTTTATAAACTGGTCTCTTAGGTGGTTCAGGTAGATGATCACAAACTTTTTGGGTCATAATAGGTTCATCGGGTTTGGGATCGGGTATAACAGCCAAAGAGTTTCCCAAATCATGTTGTGGTTCGATAATTTTCACAAATTCTTCAAGATCCTCTTCTTCGGGTTCCTCTTCGGGATCTTCTTCTGGATCCTCTTCTGGAACCTCTACTGGCAATTGTGAATCTTCTCAATTTTTCCAACAATTTTCCACTTTAATGGTAGCACCAAAAGTTAACTTTTTTGTTGGTTCATAAGTCGTATGCTTTGACTCAGCCTCCGAATCACTTGATAAGTAAATGAAATCTGAATCACTAGAGATGCTTATATGATCTGATGAATTCATCTATCACATAATAGCAGGCACGTTAAGAGAATGATATATCTTATAATATTTATATGTTAATAATCTTATGTTTCCAACAATTATATTAAGCAATCATTTTTAAAATAATTACGGTCGAAGTCCAGACTCACTAATGCATCAAAAATCAGTTCGACACACTAATGAAAAAAATTTATGATTCTCTAAGACCAACGCTCGGATACCAACTGAAATGCCCCGTTCATATTTATTATAAACATTTCATATTAATTGGTTTCTTTGCGAGGTTTTGACCTCTATATGAGACGTTTTTGAAATCTTGCATTCGTTTTTAAAAACAACCATAACCTTTATTATTGAATAAAGGTCTTAATGACATAATTTAGATTGTCTATCAAAGACAATCTCCTCAAATAAATAAGTTTTTACACAACCCATTACAATATGATCAAATATATTACAACAAATACTCCGAATGCAAGTTTAAACAATATAAACAATTATGCCGACTCCAAATCTTGACCTTGGGTTGGCATATGACAGCGGAAGCATTTTTAATATTCACCTGAGAATAAACATGCTTAAAACGTCAACAAAAATGTTGGTGAGTCATAGGTTTAATTTCTATATAATAATCATAACATTTAATAAGCCACAAGATTTATTTAATTAAATGTGCAGGATCATTACAACTGCAAAAATCATTCATACGATGAGTCGCCTGGTAACCGACCTTAACATAGAGCACTTAAGATATCTGGCATCATATATTCCACTATTCAAATGTATGACAAGAACCCTTCGAAGTACTAAAGCATTTCCACTATTCGAAAATGGGGGTGGTTGGTGCCCGTAGATCTACCTTTAGGATTCGCGTCAATTAGTGTTTTTCACTAATTCTTAGGTTACCAAGCATAATAATAATAAGTACAGATATCCAGTATAACAAAACAGTCGTAGAATGTAGTTTCATGAACTTGTGCTTATTTTGTAAAATATTTATAAATTTGCATGTATTCTCATCCCAAAATAATTTAGATAGTAAAAATGGGACTATAACTCACTTGTGATGATTTCCGAATAGATGGTGATAAGACTTGGCCTTTTGACAAATTCACAAACCTAATAATAATATTCTTGTGTCAAGATATATATATATATATATATATATATATATATATATATATATATATATATATATATATATATATATATATATATAATTAATATTCCATACTTATGATACTTGTGATAATTTTAATTGTCCATTGTTAGTAGTCCCACGTTCGTAGTCTAATTGTCCAATAGTGTAATAGTCCAACAGTATAAATATATATATAAATATAAATGCATATATTGTGTTAGAATTCACTAACACTATAATATATTATCTTAATATAATAAGACACATAATATGTATATTGTCTGAAGCAATCCGTGACCCATTGTATACATGTCTCAGGCTCGATCACAACTCAAAGTATATAATATTTTGGAATTCACTTCGACCCACAGCTAACTCGAAATTACTGCCAATGGTGTCTTATAGTTCGTTCCAATAATATATATAGAAGAAATCAAAACGATATGTCAAAACGCTGTATACGGATCCACGGTGATCAGGTCATATATATATATATATATATATATATATATATATATATATATATATATATATATATATATATATATATATATATATATATATATATGGTGCCTTACGATCTTTATTAAGACTATAATATATTGTCGTAGAACTTAATCACGACTATTATAAATTGTATTTCCATAAGTTCGGGAACAAGACATGTATAAATACATGTAGGATACAAGGTAAGTTAGCTAGGATACGGTTAGCATCCATTTTTATTAATCAAAACCGTAGCTAAAAACAAGCAAAAATATCCAATTTTGTTTTACCCATAATTTCTTCGTTACAAATCTGTTTTGAGTGATTCGAGTTGCCATGGTTTCGTATCGAACTCAACATTATTAATCTTAACAGAAAATTATAGGTTTATAGTCGAAAATACAGATTAGGTGTCAAATAAGAGAAGATAGTCATATCCGTCGTAAGAACGACATCTTGATGACCCTTTTGAAAAACATACATCCACTTAGAGTTTAACCATGGATTTTGAATATATTTCATATCCATATAAAATAAGATTTTTCACCAAAGTAAATCTTTTAATTCAAAGTTTAAGATAGGTTTATAAAATTAAACCCAAAACAGCCCCCGATGATCTATGACGGCGTATGTTCAGTTTTAAGGTGTTCTTCGTGTTTACAAGTTTTATATCCTTATGTTAGCTTGACATACTATCATAATACATGTGTTGAAGTATTTTAAAAGTCAAGTTAGAAGGATTAAATTTGTTTGTGAACAAGTTTAGAATTAATCTAAACTATGTTCTTGTTGTTGTAAGTTATAAACTCATAATAAGATAGCTATATGGATATGAATCAAAAAAGATTATGAATAAGGTGACTACCTCAAATTAAATGAACAAAGTTGCTGAGAAAATAAGATGATAATCTTGTGATCAAAGATATCCTTGATGGCTTGTAATCCTTGGAGTAGGATCATAGAATGAACAAAAGTTCAAATAAGATTTCTATCTTGAATTAAGATAGTTATAAGTATATGAATTGAACCAAAGCTTATATATGATTCTTACCTTGATAAAGAGGAGTAGATGAGTTAACAAAGTGTTCTTGAAGCTAGTTTATGATCAAAGTGAATGAAGATTTTCTAGTACTTGAAGTATGTGTGTTTAATGAGTGTTTAAAGAGTAAGAAATGGAGAGAATACTTGGAGTTCTTGTGTGTGAGTATTATGAGAGTGAAGGTAAGTTAAATAGCTGATATGAATGAGTAAAAAGAGTGTTAAAAGTCTTGGTTCATGCATATGGTTAAGAGACTTTATCAAAATTTGGAATATAGCATAATAATGCAAACTAGAAGTTAAATGTTGGTTCCCACAAGTCTCCATCATGTTTATCCTTGTCTTGTGACTCATAGGGCTGCTAAGGAGGCTATAATTGGTATTTAATATTAGTATATACTCATAGTATTTAAGTATGGAAGTTGGGTATGATACGGGTGTAAATACGGAATGAATACGAATAAAATTTTTGATAGAATTGAATGAGATTAAAAGTATAGATATCTTTGTTGAGTACAAGTATGTTAGTATATATGTTTAAGTCCTTCAAAAGTGTATTAATACCTATTAATACAATACATATACATACATTTTAATTTAGAAGTTATTACAACGTTAATCGTTATATATATATATATGTATATAATCTTGAAGTTTTTAAGTTAGTAATCTCATTTTATGTATATAACCAATTGTTATTATATGTAATGAGATACTTAAATATCATTTTATCAAATCATAAATATATATATATTCATATATACATCATTATATAATTATTTCGAGTTATGACATTCGTGAATCGTCAGACAAACTGGGTGGCCAAACATTTGTATAAAATTCATTTCAAATAACCAAATCTTAATGAGTTTGATTGCTTAACATGTTGGAAACATTAATTATGTAAATATTAATCTTCTATATATTAGCGGAAAAATTCGGGTCGTTACATATTATCACTCATAGTTGTATTATTATTATCATGATTAAGATCATTATTATTATCATTATTATGAAAATAATACAATTTATCATTATTTTCATTAATATTAGTATTAGTAACACTTTTGTAACTATTAGTATTACTATTATTAATAATATCTATATTATTATTATTAATATTATCATTTTTAATAAGATTATTATTATGATTATCAGTAAATCATTAATATCAACACTATCATTTTTAAGCAGATAAATATTTTGTACATAAAATATACTTAATACGTAAATTATAATTATATTAAAATCTCACATAACTATATATATCAAACTTACTAATATTATTTATATAAATACTTACAAATAACAAACTATCGATTTTTAAATATAACATTTAAACAAGTATGGATAGATTGATATAACTATATAAATACAACTATTTTGAATATAAACCAAATTAAATATATGATATATAAATTAAGATATTATAAATTATTCGATTACGAATATACGTTTTAATATATACATACCAATGATATAGGTTCGTGAATCCGAGGCCAACCCTGCATTGTTCAATATCGTTATATGTATTTTTACTACAAAATACAATAGGTGAGTTCATTTAATTCCCTTTTACTCTTTTACCATATATTTGGGACTGAGAATGCATGCAACTTTTACAAATGTTTTACAAAATAAGCACAAGTTCATGAAACTACATTCTACGATTGTTTTGTTATACCGGATATCTGTACTTATTATTATTATGCTTGGTAACCTAAGAATTAGTGAAAAACACTAATTGACGCGAATCCTAAAGGTAGATCTACGGGCACTAACCACCCCCATTTTCGAATAGTGGAAATGCTTTAGTACTTCGAAGGGTTCTTGTCATACATTTGAATAGTGGAATGTATGATGCCAGATATCTTAAGCGCTCTATGTTAAGGTCGGTTACCATGCGACTCAGCGTATGAATGATTTTTGCAGTTGTAATGATCCTGCGCATTTAATTAAATGAAATCTTGTGGCTTATTAAATATTATGATTATTACATAGAAATTAAACCTATGAACTCACCAACCTTTTGGTTGACACTTTAAAGCATGTTTATTCTCAGGTATGAAAGAAATCTTCCGCTGTGCATTGGCTCATTTTAGAGATATTACTTGGAGTCATTCATGACATATTTCAAAAGACGTTGCATTCGAGTTGTTGAGTTCATCAAGATTATTATTAAGTCAATTATAGTTGGACATATTATGAAATGGTATGCGTGCCGTCAACTTTCGATGTAATGAAATATTATCTTTTCAAAAACAAATGCAATGTTTGTAAAATGTATCATATAAAGGTCAAGTACCCTGCGGTGTAATCAACTGTTGTGAATCATTTATAATCGATATGGACTTCGTTCGGATGGATTAGGACGGGTCTTTACACCTACAATCAACCATTACCTCTTACTGGACCAGCACCCGAAGAAAGCCTCCCTGCTAACCAGATTACAAAAGTAACCAACTTGAGTACTGAAGATCAGTTGAACCAGTTCATTCAAGGACAGCACCAGCTAAATCAGAGAACTGCATCTAGACAAGATAAGACGGAGGCACTCATGAAAAATTAATTCGCGCTACTGAAAAAAGTCTGGATTTGCAGCTCGGATATGAGACGACCCGACCCAATCCATAGGGACGAATACAATAACATATGATTACATCGCGAGGTACTTGACCTCTAAATGATACATTTTACAAACATTGCATTCATTTTTAAAAGACAATCTTTCATTACATCGAAAGTTGACATGTATGCATACCATTTCATAATATCCAAACTATAAATGACCTAATCTGTCATTTACTTAATAATAATCTTTAATGAACTTCAACGACTCGAATGCAACGTCTTTTGAAATATGTCATGAATGACTCCAAGTAATATCTTTAAAATGAGCTAATGCACAGCGGAAGATCTCTTTCAAACCTGAGAATAAACATGCTTTCAAGTGTCAACCAAAAGGTTGGTGAGTTCATTAGTTTAACTTAAACAATCGTTTCCATCATTTTAATAGACCACAAGATTTCAGATTTCCATTTCTCATAAACATACGTCCCATGCATAGAGACAAAAATATCATTCATATGGATTGAACACCTGGTAACCGACATTAACAATATGCATATATAGGAATATCCCCATCATTCCGGGATCCTCCATCGGACATGATATAATTTTCGAAGTACTAAAGCATCCGGTACATTGGATGGGGCTTGTTGGGCCCGATAGATCTATCTTTAGGATTCGCGTCAATTAGGGTGTCTGTTCCCTAATTCTTAGATTACCAGACTTAATAAAAAGGGGCATATTCGATTTAATAATCCAACCATAGAATGTAGTTTCGATTACTCGTGTCTATTTCATAAAACATTTATAAAAGCAGCGCATGTATTCTCAGTCTCAAAAATATATATTGCAAAAGCATTTAAAAAGGGATTAATGAAACTCACACATATAAATGTTGTAAAATAGTTAATAAAGCATTTGCATGTATTCTCAGCCCAAAAATGTAAAGAGTAAAAGGGAGCAAATGAAACTCACCATACTGTATTTTGTAGTAAAAATACATATAACATCATTGAACAAGTGTAAGGTTGGCCTTGGATTCACGAACATATCAATATTGAGATTCAATATTGCAGGAAGGTACGTAGACGCAACGGAGATGATAAACACTAAATTGACCTCATGAGCATATCCATGAACCATACCCATCACCTCCATAGCTATAACCCATAATTTTCTTAGCCCTATCCTACTCGAACCCAGTTTTGAAATTACTCGTTCATGACATCGTCGTAGTATTTTATGTAATACTACTAATAATAATACTACTAAATAATACTAATACTAATAAGTTTATTATTAATAATCTTTATATTAATAATAATAATAATAATAATAATAATAATAATATATATATATATATTTATGCGTAGTGCAGAGGAGAAAAAAAATGAATCATTAAAACCAATTTCTCTCAATTTATAAGCATTGAATCTCACCTACCCCTCATGGATCCATTTTACAATCGACACATTCATATTATAATTATATATATATTATTTAATATTTAATCTTTAGAATTAATTAAATATTATATTATATTTACACTCATGGTAAAAATATAATTTTTACAAAAATGACACGGTCGTGGTCTCACGACTCATGTACCACTTTCGGTTTTTCGGGCGCACTTTCGTACGTTTAGAAAACTAGCCTTTTACGTTACGTGACGTGTACCTTTTACAAAAATTAGACTTACTCAACAATAAATTACCTTTATAAAAATATAACTTATAAAATTGAGCGTTGTGGTCATTTCCTTCTATAAATTAAAGTCTCGTTGTTTGTCAAAATATTTTATTTTAAATTAAACATTTTGTGACACGTACCTTTATTAATAACTAGACTTAAATTAATTAAAAACTAACCCACTCAAAGTGTAACTTAATCTTTTGAGTGTTTTGATCATTTCCTTTTATAATTCATAATCTTGTTATTTATCACAGCCTATTTATTAATATTAGTTTAAAATCAAAATGTTTTATGACTAATTTAAATTAAAATTTATAATCTTATACATATTTTTGAAATATTTATCTAATAACATACTAGTTATCCTTTCAAAACTAATTATATAATTTAAGTTCATTTACATAATCGAAAATCCTATGACGTTTGTGCTTTAAAACTTAATTTTTGATTTCATTCTTTTATGCGTAAATGTTTAGTTTAATTTTCTTAACTTTCTAAATAATATATCTTAATATAACATATCAAATGGGTTTATTTAGTCAACGAATCTTATCCCAATTATTCCTTCTATATGATAAATCGAGTATTATGAAATTCGATTCTCCACTAACTTTTGTCTAATTCCCAATAAGTGATACTTTGTTCTTACTTGTAAATCACTTTACCATTTATTCCGAATATCGTTAAAAAGGTAAGGGTTTCCTAATTCAAAGTGGACCTCATAACAGAGACTCATAATCATAGTTCAATGTATCTGATAATTCAATCATTTGATATTATCTTTTA
Source organism: Rutidosis leptorrhynchoides (assembly GCF_046630445.1). NCBI lineage: Eukaryota > Viridiplantae > Streptophyta > Magnoliopsida > Asterales > Asteraceae > Rutidosis > Rutidosis leptorrhynchoides. The sequence goes on from NC_092333.1 coordinate 397,310,380, forward strand.
ATCTCATCGATAAACTTACATCGAACAAATATGTTTGTGTAACATATTATTCATTCAATACCTTTATAGCTTATAACCATATTAACTATTCCGTTTAATGTTTTAGTAATATATCTCAATTTATTGAGTACACATGTATATGCATATATATTTATTTACACATAATTGTTCGTGAATCATTTGGCATGGTCAAAGGATATTTGATTACAGAAATATAGTTTCAAAACTTTCGAGACTCAACATTACAGATTTTGCTTATCGTGTCGGATATATATAAAGATTAAAGTTTAAATTTGATCGGAAATTTCTGGGTCATCACAGGATAGTTATCACAACAACTTAAAACTTAGCCACAAGGAAGATTGCCTAGTAATACCATCCAAAACCCCCACATAGAGGAAGCTAAACAAATGGATTCTATCATACCAAAGGAAGAACCTGCACCTCGGAGGCGGTCAGCAAGGCTAAAGAATATCAACACTCGGTAGCTGCCCAAGCCGAATCCAGTTCGTGTACCATATCCTGGAAGACTAAAGGAGAAGCCTGAAAATCTTGGCACCTTCAAGCTTGACGGAAAATTCTTGGACTCTATGTCCATAGTTCCTAACCAGAATAGATACATACGAAGACTTCTCTCTACAAAGGAGGAGGTGCCGGATTCTAACAAAATTCCAGTAAGCAAAGAATGCACAGCATTACTCAGAGACTCTCTACCCACGAAACTAGTAGATACAGAGAGATTCACATTACCGTGTTCTATCTACCAATCTGGAACCATTCACGCTTTGGATGATTTAGGAGCAAACATTAATCTTATGCCTTACTCTCTTGTTAAGAGATTAGAGCTATGAGACTTCTTAGCAACCAAAGTGATAATCCAACTTGCCGATCATACAATTCATCACCCCAAAGGCATAGTTGAGAACATCTTGGTAAAAGTCGGCCAATTTTTGTATCCTACGAATTTCATAGTAATGGACATCAAGGAAGAATTTAATACCCCTATCGTCTTAGGAGGACCATTCATGAATACGGCTAGGACAGTCATTGACGTTTACAATCAAACCTTGGTCTTACGATCACATGGGGAGTGCGTTACGTTCAAAATTGACCAACCTACCAAATTATTTGAACATGAAGAGATGTTTACTATTTCCAGCAGTCGGATCACTTTCGATGACGAATCTCCACCATCAGCCGCCGACACAGAAATGAACATTACACCACCTGAGTCACAGTCTGATGAAGATCCGGATATGGAAGAAGAGGTTCCCAAAAAAGAAATAGAGGAAGAGGAAGAATCCGAGGAGGAAATGGAAGTAGAAGAAATTGAGGAGGAGATGGAGGAAGAGATTGATATAGCCCCGGTAAGCTCATCAGCTATTCAAGAGCACCATGAAGAGATTATGCAGCTTGAGATGGAAGATCATATCAAAGGTTTAGTGATTCATTTTCGTAAAACAAATGAAGAGCCGGCCGATGTCAAAAATATAGAGATTTATCGTATCAGCAGAGAAGCAAGACCCCAGAACACATACACACCTCATGCATCTACCACTTCAGTTGAGATCCCATCCTACAACTTAGCTTTAAACGATGATGAGGATGACTAACCATGCCTAGATATTCTGGTCGACGCTCGCTCTCTCCCGATAGTTTGAGCTCAAGAGGAGCCAGACTATTCTTCAGAACTTTATGAAGTTCCAATCATATCAACCCATGCCGACATGATTCATGATTTCATTCATCAATAATAACGATTAATTTATTGAAGACATTCTCGAATCCATCCGACGCTTGACGATTGAATTGACGACTTGGTTAACGGAGCATATTGAAGCTATCGAAGATGAATATACCCAGTACGGGCAGAGAAACAATAATGATACGTCATTATTAGAAGAGAGACTTAAGGACTTTATCATCACACTTCACGATCATATTCGCCGAGAGGAACAGGAAAGGAAGCACAATTCAGTAGTTCGTACCATGCACGAGACAAGGTTTTGCTGAGATTAAAAGATCATCTACACCAAAGTGTACAACGCTTTGGTAGGATCATCACTTCCTTATTCCACTACTCAGTGATCGTTACTATCCCTCATCCGTCGAGACATGGAGCATTCGAATGGCCGCCCGACTTTCCACTCCGATTCATAAATGGTCGAAGACATTAGAAGCCTCTTCATTCTCTTAGCTGAGGACGATTTCAAGAGCACACCAGATAGACTTGTGATCTATGTTACTATCGATCACCACGCTGATCCCATTATCAAAGAGTTAGAAGTTGCAATTATGGAATAAGAACATCACAACAATCCTTTCTCCCATTTGGATCCCGACCAAGTTAACCTTGCCACATTTGTTACATCCGAGCTCATACATATCTTCAATGAGTCAATGGATCCGAGCTTCACATTCAAAGCTGGACGCCGTGAGATCTACCGGAAATCGGCCATCTTGCTTCTTGACTCAAGATTGCTATTTACCTCCTTCCAGCTCTGACTGATATCTAATCTGTACCGAACTGCCAACAGTTTTTGAGGAGATCCCCATTCTGAAGATTTTTGAGATCATGAAGATAGAGTTCCTGGCAATATTTGAGGACCTCGGACATTAGCATCCGATATGAGAGACTATCACCACCAGTACCGCGTCTATGACTGACGTAATGGGACCGTAAGTAGGGTTATGGAGTACATCCTCGTCGGACTTCAGGACTTATCCAGAGCTATCACCGCCCACTACCTCTCCTCAAAAGATAGACACGAGATATTCTAGACCTTCTTCTTCTTTTGAACTGTCACTTTCTCATGATCCACTCGCCGAGATATGTTCACGCTCAACTTAACGAAGACATCATCAGAAGGGATTTGTCTACTTTACCATGGTAGACAAAGTATTGGTCGAGCCAACGATGTTAAACAAAAGCGCTTCTTGGGAAGCAACCCATGAATAAATTAGAGTAGAAGATAATAAAGATGACAAAGAGCCTATTAGAGACCAAGAGCTGAGAGATTGCCGAAGCCTTCTGCCTCTTCAAAGTCAACCAGCTTCTTAATACGCTTTCTCAGAAGTCGACAAAGGGTACTCGTGCCTTGTTTTTACCACGTTAGCTCTATTTTCTAGACAAATAAATTGCATCATTGCTTATCACTAAGTGTGGGATTTCAGCCCAAATAACCACTAAGACAAATGTTTCCTAAAAATCTTTATTAAAAAAAAACCCTAAGTGTGGGATTCCACAATAGGAACATTAGGGACAATGTTCGTCTATGTGTGGGATAGCGATGTAATGTTTTATCGTATTAAGTTTGTTATCAAGATTCTGTGGTTTTTAGGCCAAATTTCAAAATTTGTTAACCAAAAAGAAAGCCTTTATGAAAAAGTACTTTCGAAAAACTAAAACGTCTGTAAATAAAAGTAAGGTTTAACTAAAATAAAAATCTTGTTAGGGCGAACCGATTCTCTAAATGAGCATTGCATGACTTGGCATATTTGACCTAAATTGATTATGGTGAGGCACCCAAATAAGACCATGAAAATCATTCATTTTTCATGCTCACTATTTTTCCATTTAGTGTGCCGATGATTGTGCTGGGAATCAAAACTTACACCTGATCTACATTTCCAAGCAGCAAAGTGTGATATAGGTATACACCGGAAGAGCTAGCTATTTGTCATCCATCATCCCTTTCATTCATCCATCATCCACTTTCACTACCTACTCTAGCCAGAAAATGAAAATCACCTCGTACGAAATTCAAAAAATAGTCACTAAAAAGATTATTGAAAAAATCTTGACCATATCAATCTTTGCCGGATCAACTTGTATTCCATTGACTCCTACAACATGACCAAGGAATTGTACCTCTTGCAAACAAAAGTCACACTTTGAGAACTTTGCACACAATTGCTCTTCTCTAAGCATAGTCAGTACCGAATGTAAATGCTGCTTGTGCACTTCTTTGTTCTTGGAGTACACCAATATATCATCAATAAACACAATGATGAATTTATCTAGGTAAGGCTTACACACACGATTCATGAGGTCCATGAACACTGCTGGTGCGTTCGTCAAATCAAATGGCATCACTTTAAACTCATAATGTACAAAGCGTGTTCTAAACGCCGTCTTAGTAACATCAACTTCCTTGACCCTTAATTGGTGATAACCTAATCTCAGATCGATCTTCGAGTAACAACTAGATCCCTGTAATTGATCTAATAAGTCATCAATCCTCGGCAATGAATACCGATTCTTGATTGTCAACTTGTTCAATTCTCTATAGTCGATACATAGTCTCATCGACCCATCCTTCTTCTTAACGAACAAGAATGGAGCTCTCCAAGGTGAAGAACTTGGTCATATAAATCCCTCGTCTAACAACTCTTGCAATTGGCTAGACAATTCTTGTAGCTCTTGGGGTGCAAGTCTATACGGTGCGCAAGCCACTGGTGCAGCTCCTGGCACTAAATCAATCTGAAACTCAACTTCCCGATGCGGTGGGAGACCAGGTAGTTCCTTCAAAAAAACTTTAAGAAAATCCTTAACTATAAGAACATCTTCAGGTCTCTTGTCTTCAGGTTCAACTTGGCTTACGTGAGCTATAAATGCGATACATCCCTTTCTCACATACTTCTGAACTTTCAAGAAGTTAATGAGATGTAGTTGTGTGTTGCCCTTTTCTCCATAAACCATCATAGGTTTACCGTTTTCAATAGGAATACGAATAACCTTTTGGTCGCAGACCACCTCGGCTTTGTTATTAGATAACCATTCCATTCTAACCACCAGGTTCTTCCCAGTTTAGTAGGTATTACATCTTCTAACTTCAAAATACAACCACGATAAATCTTATCAGCTCTCATCAAGTTACCATTCCCTAGTTCTATAGAATACACGTTATCTAAGGGAGAAATAGGGTTCTTAACGTTGTGACAAATATCCTTAGAGATAAAACTTCTATCAGCACCAGTGTCAAACAAAACATAAACATGTTGATCATTGAGTGAAAATGTACCCATGACTAGCTTCAGATCATCACGAGCTTCCGCATAGTTGATATTGAATGCCCTGCCTAGAGCAGTTCCAGTGTTGTTGTTCTTGGGACAATCTTTCTTACAATGACCCGGTTGTCCGCAACCAAAGCAATTCCTAGTATTATTAGTACTATTTGCATTGTTCGCAGTGTTGAGGTTAACCTTGCAATCCCTGGCCAAATGGCTAAACTTCTTACATCGGTCACAAATTACAGTAGTACATGTTTTAGAGTGATGCTTGCCACACCTTTGACATTGTGGCTTCTTACCCTTGTACCCAAAGTTAGCTCCAGTGACACTAGTGTTGTTTCTGTAAGTATCCTACTTTTTGAACCGTTGTTGGTTATAGTTCTTATCTTGTCCACCATTCCACTTCCTCTTACTATCATTAGACTTAACCTCACTCACAGTAGTAACCTTTCCTCGCTGAGCAATCTGATCCAGTAACACACTTTCCACATCAATAGCTTCTTGCACAGTTGTAGGTTTGGAAGTAGTAACTCCACCTTGAATGTTCTCACTTAAACCTTCAAATATTGTTCAATCTTACGAGTCTCAGGGGTGACCATTTCTAGACACATCAAAGCCAACTCAAAGAACCTCTTGTTATAGCCAGTGAGATCAGTGCCAACTAACTTCAGCCCACAGAACTCACGTTCCATCTTCTTAATCTCGTTACATGAACAGTACTCCTCGATCATTCTCTGTTTCAAAGTTTCCCATGGAAGTGCATACGCTTGATCATGACCCAAAGACTGTGCATAATTATTCCACCAAGTGAGCGCACTGTCAGATAGGGTGCCCGTATCAAATCCCACTCGATCAGCATCATCACACCTACTGATGTGAAAAATAGACTATAACTTCTCGAACCAATGATTGAGACCAACTGGTCCCTCAGTTCCACTAAAGGAGTCTGGGTTGAAGCTAGTGAATGTTTTGTAAGAACATCCACCATGGCCCTGGTTGCCGTTATTGTTGTTGTTTGAACCACCATGATCGTTGCTGTTACATGTGTTGTTGAACTTCCTGAGCAATTCAGCTCTCTCTGCTGCAATACCTTCGACGACAAGTCTCCTGATTTGAGCTGCTATGGATTCCTTCGGAGGCATGATCTACAAGATTGAAAAATACACCAGGTCAGTGTCAAAACAGCGCTATATATAAAAATATACTAGCAACGAGTAGTGAAGACTAGTAAATAGTAATAATACGTAGTGATTTCTTAGTAGTGAGAAGTAGTGTTAAGTAGCACTAGTAGTAGTAAGTAGTGACAGTAGTGACACTAGTGTCACTAGTGATAATAGTGATAGTAGTGTTATGTAGTGACAGTAGTGGTAATAGTATTGGGTAGTGACAACAGTGATAATCATAGTAGTGTTATAATCACTTAAGATAGAGTATTATAATCGTCACACATTGCAGTTATATATAAAAGATCACAACATGCAATATAAAGAAAAATAATTATTCATAAATGAAAAAGTAATCCGCCATTATTAAAAAGTAATCCAAAAGTAATAATCCAACCAAAATAAACGTCAAGTACTAGTAGCCCGGTTTAAGTAACCCGGTAAGTCATATGCAAATATATATATATATATATATATATATATATATATATATATATATATATATATATATATATATATTAGTAGAAAGAATGGTGAAGAGAAAGAAGAAGAAAGCCCAAGGTCAAATGACCCTTCACTTCTTCGTCTGTCTAGTATGAAAAGCTAGTCCATCTTCCTTAGGCTTAGCTAGAGCCGCCTCTAGCTCGGGGATCCTAGCAGCCTGTGCTGCATTTAACCTTTCCTGTGCAAGAAATCGAGCCTCAATCTCGTACAGGTACTAGTTCATGGATGTCACAGTCGCCTGTAATCCCTGGATCACTTTGGGATGCGGGTACACTCTCATGATGTCACTGAGGGCATCCACACGATCATGTATAAACAAGTTCCTGTTAGTGTGAATTAAGTCCATAGAAAGAATGTTAACAGGGTGGTTAGGCATCTGAACAGGTGCAGGGTTAGCAGGTGTCGGGGCATGTACAGGTGCCGCACTTGAGTTCCTTGAATCCCTGATGAACTCGACATCTATCTTAATAGTACAAGAACAGATAGAAACATAAAGTCAGTTAGTTAGAAAGTATAATCAATAAGTAATCACGTAGTGACTAAGTCCAGGTCATAGTCTAGACTCGCTAAAGTGTTCTAATGACTCGATCAGACACACTAATGCAAATCCTGGTTCCCTACGAACCATTAGCTCTTATACCAACTATAACACCCAGCCAAATTCCCATCTGACGGTGTGTTAATCATAGGTCCCACAGTAACAGTTACGCCCTCTATATGAGATGTTTTAAAAGCATTCTCATTTAATTTTATTAAAACGGTTGACTTTAAAACATAAGTCAATAACCTAAGTAAATACTATTGTGATCATAACCACCACCCAACAGTATTAAAAAAATGTAAAAGTTTAAATGCGAAAGTAAACAATGTCTTTATTAAAGCATGATGACTCCACGGCCAGACGAGAACATCAAACAAACAACGGAAGCTATACCTCTTATGGACCTGAGAATAAAACACGAAAAAACAGGTCAAAAATAATGTTGGTAAATCTAGAGGTTTAAGTATGTAAAACAGTATCTGAAAACAGTATTCAAAAAAATAGTTTATTTGAATTTGACTACGAGATTTCAATAAGCACAACCCAAATGTTGCAAAATGTACATAATCCATGAGCACCTGAATACTAGCATAAAGACCTGCGTATAGTATACACTACACTTGTCCTTTATCCCATAAAATGTATACACTTGTTCGAGTGTACAAAAGTTCAAAGTAAATGCACCACAGTTATAGTAGGGTGAGGTTTGTCTAACCTAACGGATCCGTCCATCTAAATTCTGCTTACCCGAAGGTAATAAAAGTATTCAAGCTAGGGGCTTTGTAAACAATAACTAAATATGTAATAATAGTACTCGTGTCAAAAGTAAAAGCATTTGTAAACAGCGTGTATTCTTATCCCAGAAATAGTAAGTAAAAGTGGGACTGTAGACTCACCTTTGAAAAGCTCGGAATGAAAAGTAAGCGAAATGTGACGACCCGGAAATTTCCGATCAAATTTAAACTTTATCTTTAAATGATTTTGACACGATAAGCAAAGTCTATTAAATTGAATCTCAAAATTTTTGAACTAGTTCATGAAATCATTTGACCTTTGACTATTTCCGACGATTCATGAACTTTTAATTGTAAACGGAAATGAATATATAAGTGATTATATATGTAAATAATTATATATAATAAATTAAAAATATTAATGAACTAATATATGATTTAGTTATTATGAAAAATAACTTAAAATAACTAAAACTTGTTATTTCAAATACATAAAGAATATTGAATATAAATAATTTCGAACGTAATTTGTCAACGTCAACAAAGTATTAAATGTATAATATTATACTTTGAGTTATTTGTTTAAATATATATAATTAAAATATATACCTAACTAATGAAATTTGATATTTAAAACAAAATTATATATATAGTAATTTGAATATATATATATGTATATATGTATATATATATATATATATATATATATATATATATATATATGATTTCTATACATAATTATTATTATATGTATATTGTAATAGATATTAAAATATAAGTTATTAAATAATTTATAATATATAATCATTAAATTTTACATAAGTAATAATATTTAATATTAATATATTAAACATACATACAAGTTAAAATATAATTGTTATATTACTAATAATAACATCAGTATTATTAATACTATTAAAATTAAAAATAAATATAAAATTTTGATACATGTAAATTGTTACATTAATATTATTATTACTTTTATAAGCATTATAACTATTATTATTAAAAATCATCATTTTTATTATTATAGATATTATTATTATTAATTATTATTTAACTTATTTTTTTTATTATCATTATTGTTGGTATTAAATTATCATATTATTATTTTTATCATTTATTATCATTAATATCTTTATCAGTAATTTTATTATTATTAGTAATATTATTATTATTAATTTGTATTATTAATATTATTAATATAATTATATTCATTAATTAATAAGACTTCGAATTACAAATACAGATAAACTGAATGCAGTTTGTTACACATCCTTGTCAAAGATTTATTCCCTTAATATCTGATGTGAGTCGATAAACAGGATCAAACAAAACAGATACAAAATCTGTTTCAAGTCATTGTCTACTTTTGTGCTATTTTTCTTCCTGATTAAAAACTTGTCGACCTAATCTTAACTACAATACAAATGCAATCGAATCTTAAGGCTGTAGCAATCATCCAATATCATATTATATATATCAAACGCTGCAATTCGTGAATTAAAGAGGTAAGAATGAGAGAAAAACAGAAAACTACTCTGTACGTGTAAATTTTTACTCAAAGCTCGATTTTAAATCAATTTACAAAATCTATTAGTGTAGTATTGTTAGGAATTGTCTATTTAAACTACCTATAAAGTTTCAGATTCCAATTCGTTCTATCGAGTTCCAATTGTCAAGTCAAATTTAATTTTTTTAAAAGTCAACTGACTTGTTCTTGAGGAAATTCGAACACGTTGTGATGTTTTAAGTTTAATTGATGATCCAAAAAGTTTCTATGTGCGATTTACAACTTGTTTCATGTTGAACTCAGGATCAGAAACCTTCTAAAAATCAAAAATTGAATTGTATGTTCTTCGTTTTATTTTTTTATTTCAGCGACTGTATTTTTTTTATTTTTTTTACTTTGACATCACAACTGATTAAAAATCGATTCTATTTCATTTATTTATTTTAAAACTAAACAATTGATTCGTTAAAGGTTGGAATTGATCCTGGGTCGAATTTGAAATTGAGAAGAAGAAGAAGAGAAAATGAAACAGATGAAGGTTAAATAAAATTTAAACGCGTATAATTTCAGAAAAACGGATCTAATCGAGTGGTTTAAGTGAGTGTCGGGTTAACGAGTGGTCGCGAGTTCGAGCCCTGCTGGTGACATTTTATTTTTAAAGCTTGTTTTGAGGTAGCCTATTTTTCTTTTTATTATTTTAATTATTATTATTATTATTATTATTATTATTATTATTATTATTATTATTATTATTATTATTATTATTATTATTATTATTATTATTATTATGATTATTATTTATTGTATTATTATTGTTATTTTAATTATTATTAATTATTGTTACTATGATTATTAACTATATGATTATTATTATCATTAATATAACTTATGATATTATCATTATTATTACTAGTATTATCATTTAGAAATTATTAGTATTATCATTACTAATATGGTCATTATTAGTATTATTATTGCTAATATTATTATTATGATTCCAAGAATATAAAACATGTTGATAACGAAAATATATAGTAAAAGATGATATGATAAAGATTGTGAAATTGGTTATAATTATATGAATACATGTAAATTATGATTATGATTACAAATTAATGTTATAAGAAGCTATAGTCATTAGTTTATAAATTAAACACGAAGATTATGATTATTATGACTATGAATATAAAGGTTTTAATAATATTGTTAAGATTATAAATATAGAAAGTTTGATATAAATAATATTACTAAAATGATTAAAATTTTAATTAAATTATGTTTTAAAGGAATTATTAAAATTATTATAATTATTATTACCATAGTTATTATAATACAACTCAGTATCATTATTATTATTAATATCATTAATTTTATTAACATCATTATTATCACTTTTATCATTATTATTTCCAATATTAATATTATCATAATTATTAATTTCACAAATAAATGATTTTCATATAAAAATATATTTAATATATATAACTTAACTATATTTATATTTTTATATATAAAATGGATTTATTTAATAAATAATGAAATATATAAGTTATTAATTTAAAAACCATATCAATAATAATAATATGTATATTTGTTCGATTACAAGTATACGTTTTAATATATAAATGAATGATATAGGTTCGTGAATCCAAGGTCAACCATGCACTTGTTCAATGCAGTTATATGTATTTTTACTACAAAATATAGTATCGTGAGTTCATTTGCTCCCTTTTACTCACTACATTTTTGGAATATGAATTCATGCATAGTTTTAATAACTGTTTTACAATATTTATATGCGTGAGTTTCATCTGATCCCTTTTTATTAAATGCTTTGGCAATATATATTTTTGAGACTGAGAATACATGAAATGCTTTTATAAATGTTTGACGAGATAGACACAAGCAAAACATTCCTATAATGAATTATTATACAGACAGAAGTTCGGCTGAATTAGTTAGATGTTATAATTGCCACTAATTGATGTGAATATTTTCCCCTGATTATTATAGCTTGGTAACCTAAGAATTAGGGAAATGGCCCCTAATTGACGCGAATCCTAAAGGTAGCTACCGAGTTTAACACCCTACCCAGAATGTTCACTAGACAGAAGAGCTAGTGGGCGTGGTGTTTAATACTTTGAGGTTTATATATTTATACAGATGAGAGGTTCTGTTTTGAGGATATTATTTATGCGCATTAAATGTTAAGGTCGGTTACCAAGCAGAGATTATGTATAGAGAGAATGGTTTTATACACAAGTTATGTGTATGATATTTTGTACACGAGATATGTGTACGGTTACTAAGATTTATGAAAAATGGTTTCGTACATGAGAAAGGTGTACTGTATTTAAAAGAAATTGCATGTACATTACAGGTGGGTATAGGATTCGGGCCCATTTGTACCATGCACATTTAAATCTTGTGGTCTATCAAAATGATGAATTTTATTGTTTATGATAAACCTATGAACTCACCAATCTTTTGGTTGACACTTTTAAAACATGTTTATTCTCAGGTATTAAAGAAATCTTCCGTTGTGCATGTGCTTATTTTAGAGATATTACTTGGAGTCATTCATGACATATTTCAAAAGAAGTTGCATTTGAGTCGTTGAGTTCATCAAGATTATTATTAAGTCATTTATAGATTGGATATATTATGAAATGGTATGCATGCCTGTCAACTTTTGATGTGATGAAAGTTTGTCTTTTAAAAATGAATGCAATGTTTGTAAAATGTATCATATAGAGGTCAAATACCTCGCAATGAAACCAATTATTATGTAATGTTTATATTCGATATGAACGGGGCATTTCAGTTGGTATCAGAGCGGTGGTCTTAGCGAACCAAGTCTTGCATTAGTGTGTCTAACAGGTAGTTGTTAGGATGCATTAATGAGTTGGACTTCGACCTAGTAGTTGTTAGGATTCATTAATAAGTCTGGACTTGAACCTGGTCTACATGTCAAAAGTTTTGCTTACCATTCTTTGTCGAAAAATATCTACCTATCATTTTCAGTCGTGACACGTCTTCTTGCAATTATTGCATAGATGGTGTACAGACAAATGCATATCCCATCACATTAAACCTTGTCTGACACGTTTCCTTAATTCCCTCTGTAATCTACGGGATCTTCTGTACTATAGATAGGTATTCTATGACATTAGAATATCATCCGATATCCGAAAATCATTTCATATCGAAAACCCTTTGTCTAACAGTACATGATGGAACTCGCAACTAGTTCAAATTCCTTAGATTTCGACAACCATTCCGATGTGGATTTTCACTCGAACTTTAAAAGCAGTGTGACCGGAATGAATTAACCAATTAGCCATTATCTATTCTGGATGAATTGGGGATGGGTTCATAGCCTACTTAATCATTGGAGATAAGAAGAAGGTGATCCCTTCCATCCACCACATTCCCCTCTTGGCGAAGAACCTGAAGCACTTACTGGCGAACCAGTCCGGAACACCATTTTCTCTCTCATTTCCAGAGTATCTCATCACGATTATATATTGTCTCAAATTCTAGATCTTATTCATCCGCTCGTTCGAACCGACAATCATCCCGGTGTAATAGAAGAAGTCAACGAGCTTCGCGCTCGAGTAGTGGCTTTGGAAAATATGGTGCAAAGGTTACAAGCACCAGCAGTATCACCGGCATCAACAGTACCACCATCATAAATACCAATAATACCGTTACCACCACCAACAACATTCGCATCCCACACCTCAACATCACAATCTGTACCTCGAGCATCAATGTCATCTGCACTGTAGATACCAAGGAGTACCAGCAACAATAACCGATGAAGTATTGATTCATAACTTCATTGGAGAAACATTCTGCGGTGATTATGTAATCTCTGAAGTCTTAGATATTATCTATTCCAGCCTTAACCATAAATTAGATGAGTGGATCTAAATGATAGAAGGAAGAGTAGAAACTCCGACAGGAATGATGTATAATTTACGAACTAGACTTGTTATACAAGTGCCACCTTCAGTACCATCAGCATCGCCAGCACCAGCAGAACCCACAACATCACAAGCTCCGCCAACTCTATAATAACCACGGACATCATCACAAATCAACAACAAGTATGTCATATCAACAAGTTATGAAGTATTAACTCATTCTCACTGAATGATTTATATGTATATCTTATATATATAAATTTTGAAACCAGAATAAATCTTTTCGTACTAAGCTATTATGTATGAATTGAAAAAGGGTAGATACTACTCGATTAAATTTATATTACTAATATGCTATGATGTACATCCTTCGTTAACAACTTAACCAGCGTTAATAACAATCTCTATTTCAATTCAATGAATTCCATTTCATAATAAACCAAGTGTATTATTCAATTATATGTTTGATATTACATTATCATCTTTTATGTACTCGAAACGTATTAAGAAAACATCATTCGTACTTTGCAAAGTTCATAAGAATTTTACAAGCACCAACATCATTCACCAAGGAAATATCAATAAAAATGAATAATGAAGTATTGATTCATAATTTCATTTACGTTGAAGAAAAAATTCGCGAAGATTACGTAATTTCTAAAGTTTTAGAGATTATTCATTTTAGTTCCAACCAAAAATCAAATGACATTAAATTTTATATTAACTCATTAAAGCTGTATTACATCTGAAGAAAATATACATATATATTTTCATAAAGACTGTAATAAAAAATTTCCTCTTGTACAAAATATTACTTGTGAAACTTTTAACGGGTAGGTAATACTCGAGAGATATATAAATTCACAATTAATATGTTACATTCTTCGAATCTGATTCAGCAATTATTAAATATACTCGCTACTTTCACAACGATATACATTCTTTCATAGAAATCAGAACAACCATTTTCATCCAAATTCGATTACATATTCTGATTTTAACAGATCAGAATCCAAGTCGAGATATAACCAATACCATCACTCTTAGATTTCTACATCTTTCAAAGCTATACTTTGAATTCAAAACTGTGCTAGAACATCACTTCTATTTACAAAACCCAGAAAAATATTCATGTCATTCAAAATTCTAGAATATCATATGTATATTAACAATTACAATCTGTGATCAAACTCTTCATAATTCTTGAAAACCCCTCAATTAAGAAACAATCGAGATGATGATCCAACCACATGTTATCCACAGTCATGCACCTGGAAAATTCCCGGAACCTAAGTAGAAGTTTAACACAAATTCGTGATCCAATGCCATTGTTATTACTGAAAATAACTTTGCAATCCCTTTACAAAATTAGCCAATTTTGTCACATCTCCAGCAAATTAACATCGACCTTTCATTCGAATAAGCCTTATTATAACTTGGATATATAAGTTTGCCTTCTTCATCATTACCGGGGAACCGTTTATATTCCACCACATTAGCAGTAAACTTACCAGCAACATCATTACTCATCAGCTTAAGTCTCTCCGAAAAACCATTATATTTGTTCATTAAAACCCTATCATATACTCATCTGCATCTTGTAACAAGAATTGCCATACCAAATACCGGGAAATCAGCAATCAGTATTTTGAATTTTGCAACGTTTCTACATCAACAGTTATATGTGTACATATAACATTTATCTCTTAGAATTATGATCTTCCATTTTGAAATTCTGAAAAGCACCCAGTCTACAAATCAATACTCTAAATGTTGAAAAAGCTTAATGAAGCAGCAAAAATAGTAAACGACCTTAACAGTCGAAGGTTTGATGATAAAGAATTGTGACTGAAGAAGCTCAGAAAATGAGAAAATTTGGTACTGAAAAACGGATAGAGCAAACCATGAAGGAGGCTATAGACAAGTCATAAAGACTAAACCTGCCTTTAAAGAATCCAAATGATTCAGTATCTGCTGAAGTCATTAACGAATACCTTGCTCCTGACTCTAAACCTTTACGGACAAATCTTCTTTATCATCCATAGATATTAGAAATTCTAAGATATCATCGTATCTTTCATTATAAAATTCTCGAAATTTCTGAAGATATTTTCATAACTATTCTTATCTGGAATCATTTATCTCTTCGCGAAATCAGTATTACATCAGAAAGGAAACTGTTTTAGTTTCTAAATTCTAAAAAATTCGAATTTAAAATATGAATGTTTTTGAAGTAGTGTTGGGAACTGAAGCATGAGTTAGTATAATATAATGACACTTGATCAACGTGATTATATTACAGTAAGTCATGCTGAGTTTATAATGAAACGTGATGATTCACAGACCATAACGTTATCATGTGCCATGTTACACGACTCTTACATTCTACCTAATCTCCAACCATATCTTTCTGAAAATTCTATTTTTTCTCTTGAATTCTGGTAATTTAACCAATCAAGATCGTGCTATTATAATTTATCTCTTAGAACATTAGTCATGTTCATTCAAAACTTCATACCTACGAATTCTGAACCATTATTCACTTGACTTAAAGTCAGGAAGAGAAAACAAAAATATGGAACTCCAAAATATAAAGGAAAATATAAAGCCCGACAACAACACTTAAATTATAAACCGTGTATATCAATACGTATTACAACGTAAAGATATGGGAGAATTAAAAACACTATAACCCCAAGGTAATAGTAGAAGAAAATAGATTCCTCTGGTGGCAGATGAAAAAGAAGAATGGCGGATATGAAAGTTAGGAGTATATCAAGAATTAGAACCGGATGGAGCATATTGACGAATGTTTTAGAAATATGAATTGGGAAGGAAAGTATAGAAGATGAGAGTGTGAAAATAAAGAAATGAAAGGAGTAGATTTATAGTAAAATATTTGACAGAGCAATCGAAACAGATTATTGCCTTTACCCAAAGAAGATCCTAATTTCCTTAATTACCGAAGAACCAAATCTTATTACGAAGAATTTCTTTAAATTCCTTGAATTCCGGAAATCAACCGTGGCTACGTCACCGGTTAAGACAAACCTGCATTTACTCATTTCACTTTTCTGTGATAGCTTCACTCGTACTCTTCACAAAATCAAATTTTTTTATATATATTACCCAATGGTGATAAAACTCTAATTTTCAGCTCGTATGCGTCATGAAAACATACTTTGTAACGACCCTGGAATTTCCAACATTTATTTATTAATAATTATTATTATTAATACGTGTGATTAAACGAATGTACGTTATTACATTTACATGTTACCATGATTGCCCGTACTTGACTTTTAAGTGCCCGAAACGTCTTTGTGACACCCGGAACTTTCACGAATAATATTTTTAGATATTATTTACATTCATGATTAAATTTATTAATCATTTTAATTAACTAAGGCTATTAGTTAGTTACTTGGGCTTTAATTGGTTTAACTTGTGATTTATTTGAACTTGGGCTTTGTTAGTGTAATGGACTCATGTTATTGGACTTTCAAGCCCACCCTACACTACTAGTGGACTTAGTTAGCCCATACTACATGTAAGTATTAGTTTCAAAGTTTAACTAGTTAGTTTTAACAATAAGAATCTAGTTAGTTGTTCTTCCCATGCATGCACCCATTTTAACCACCTTTAAGGACAACTACATGCTTGTAACCATCAAACAATTGCCTCCCTCCCTTCATTTTGCTGTAGCCGTGAGTTTCAAAGGGATGGAAGGGATTCAAATATTTTTTTTTTACTTACTACTTGTTCACTTGTAACCTTCATTCATTACACACACACTTTACTTGCAAAAATCCTCTCAACTTTTCTTTCATTTCTTTCTCTCTTTTGCTCCCTTTCTTGTAAGTAACTAGAGCAATTTTTCTCTTCTTCTTTTCTTGTAAAAACCGATTTCTACATAAACATAATCATCATCATCTTTTGTTTATTGTTACTAGTCTTTGATTAGTTAATTACTTGTTGTTATTTACTTACATGTTTCAAGAATCTAACTTTCTAGTTTGATTCATCCTTTATCTTGTTTTAACAAGAACAATCAAGAACTAAACTCTCTAGTTTAGGTTCTACATATAATGTTTCAAAGATTATAATGTTCTTGTGTTGATTAAAGACATACTTGTAAGTCATGGAAGTAAACTTAAAGTTTACTTTACTTAAAGATCAACTTTGGTTGAATCTTTAAAAGTATGAACAACCATGAATCTTTTCTTGTTTATTTAAGTTTAATTCTTCAATTTATGCACTTTAATTTCATGTAGTTAGTTTATATGGTCAAGTACTACAAGTTAGTCTTGATCTCATATCTCTTGAACAAATTAAGTTAACTTTGAAAGTTCAAGAACACACAAATAAGTCTTCTTTAAATATAACTTTGGATCTAGACTTTTGAGTCTTGGATCTTCAAGATCAAACTAAGAACTATGTTCTACTACTTATGATCTTGGTTAGTTAGTTTACTTTCAAGTTTGTAACTTGTTATTAGCTTTAAAGTCCATGTATGTGTTAGATCTAAGACCTTGATGCAACTTTGGTTCATCAAACTTCATACAACTCTTAAGTGAGTTGTGCTTCATGTCTTAGACTTGCACATGGGTTATGATGGTCAAGACTTGGTTAAGATGATGTAGATACATCAATGAGTTGTACACTTGAAGCTATATGCATCAAGGACGAGAACCATGATGAACATCAAGCACCAAGACCACCGGAACCCTTTTAAACTCACTGTTCTGTCCAAAACCTACTGACCTGATGATTCTGGAACATACCAGTAGACCTGGGCTGTTCTAACCTTGATTTTTAGATAGAAATTTTCGAGTAGATAACTTTTCATATAGGACTCCTCTTAATCCGAGTTACGGTTTAGGATTTATGGCCCTCCGATCGTTACTATGTCCTTTAACGTTGTGCAGAAATTTCTGACCTACTCGCACTTAGACCGTCGCCACGGTCAAACCAAGACGAGTTTGCTTCTGTAAATTTTACCACACTTAAGAGACTCATAGACGGAGCCATGGCCACTGGTCTCACCTTAATTCAGTAAGGGTAGAGGCCGTGGTGACTGACTGAAGTCAGACTTTGTTGAAAACTACTTTCATAAACGAAACTTACTTTACGCCTTTTGTTTGATGATGAATGATGATGACCCTTAAGACCTTAATTATATACTTTTAAACCTATTAAGACGATTTACTGACTTAGTACTATTTGACTTAGGTTGAGGACTTCGGACCATTTACTTGCACACCTTTCCCGACTACTACTTTACCGCTACATATCATTGTGAGTTATAGCATTCCCTTTTTACTTTAACTTATTTTGGGAACTGAGAATGCATGCGGATTTTATGTTTTACATACTAGGCACGAGTACTTAAAATTTATATATGTGTGGGTTATATAACGGCAGAAACATTCCCTTTAGCTCGGTAACGTTTAATCATTGGTTTATGAACCGGTGAACGCGAATCTTAGATATGGATCCATAGGGTTTGACATCCCCACTCGGGCTAGTCGTGCTAGTAGTCAACGAGTGTTTAATACTTCGTAAACATACGCACTCGCCAAGTGTACTTTCAGGGGGTATTTTAAACGTTAAGTTAGTTACCAAGTGCCCACGGTTAACATATACTTTATCATACTGTTTTGAAACGCTCTTTGTAGCACTGAAATCTCGTGGCCTACCTTACATACTGTTATACTTAAACTATAGCTCACCAACCATTGTGTTGATGTTTTTAAGCATGTATTTCTCTGGTGCTTGAGGTTGCTTTCGCTGTGTACTAGTCGTGCTGTAGAACCCGCTGCTTAGAGTTGTCCACGCATGAACTACTTTACTTTGCATTCAAACATTCGTACTTTTGAACTATGACTTGTAACGACCATTGTGGTCACGTACACTTATTATTTGCTTCTACTTAGTGAAGCATGCTTTTGAAATGTAAAACATTTGATGTCGGTTATGACATCAGTTTTTTTATCACGAATGCAACTTCTTTAATTATAGCATATAGTACTTAACCTTGTAATGATCCTGTTGTTGATGATTCGTACACGATGGTTTTGTACGGGGCATCACATACTTATTTTCAGTCACGATGATCCCAATCAAATTTTGGGACGAAATTTCTTTAACGGGTAGGTACTGTGACGACCCAGAAATTTCCGATCAAATTTAAACTTTATCTTTAAATGATTTTGACACGATAAGCAAAGTCTATTAAATTGAATCTCAAAATTTTTGAACTAGTTCATGAAATCATTTGACCTTTGACTATTTCCGACGATTCATGAACTTTTAATTATAAATGGAAATGAATATATAAGTGATTATATATGTAAATAATTATATATAATAAAATTAAAAATATTAATGAACTAATATATGATTTAGTTATTATGAAAAATAACTTAAAATAACTAAAACTTGTTATTTCAAATATATAAAGAATATTGAATATAAATGATTTCGAACATAATTTGTCAACGTTAACAAAGTATTAAATGTATAATATTATACTTTGAGTTATTTGTTTAAATATATATAATTAAAATATATACCTAAGTATTGAAATTTGATATTTAAAACAAAATTATATAAAAAGTAATTTGAATATATATATATATATATGATTTCTATACATAATTATTATTATATGTATATTGTAATAGATATTAAAATATAAGTTATTAAATAATTTATAATATATAATCATTAAATATTACATAGGTAATAATATTTTATATCAATAAATTAAACATACTTACAAGTTAAAATATAATTGTTATATTACTAATAATAACATCAGTATTATTAATACTATTAAAACTAAAAATAAATATAAAATTTTGATACATGTAAATTGTTACATTAATATTATTATTACTTTAATAAGCATTATAACTATTATTATTAAAAATCATCATTTTTATTATTATAAATATTATTATTATTAATTATTATTAAACTTATTATTTTTATTATCATTATTATTGGTATTAAATTATCATATTATTTTTATCATTTTTAATCATTAATATCTTTATTAATAATTTTATTATTATTAGTTATTATTATTATTAATTTGTATTATTAATATTATTAGTATAATTATATTCATTAATTAATAAGACTTCGAATTACAAATACAGATAAACTGAATGCAGTTTGTCACACATCCTTGTCAAAGCTTTATTCCCTTAATATCTAATACGAGTCAATAAACAGGATCAAACAAAATAGATACAAAATCTGTTTCAAGTCATTGTCTACTTTTGTGCTATTTTTCTTCCTGATTAAAAACTTGTCGACCCAATCTTAACTACAATACAAGTGCAATCGAATCTTAAGGCTATAGAAATCATCCAATATCACATTATATATATCAAACGCTGTAATTCGTGAATTAAAGAGGTAAGAATGAGAGAAAAATAGAAAACTGCTCTGTACGTGTAAATTTTTACTCAAAGCTCGATTTCAAATCAATTTACAAAATCTATTAATGTTGTTTTGTTAGGAATTGTCTATTCAAACTACCTGTAAAGTTTCAGATTCCAATTAGTTCTATCGAGTTCCAATTGTCGAGTCAAAGTTAATTTTTTTAAAAGTCAACCGACTTGTTCTTGAGGAAATTCGAACACGTTGTGATGTTTTAAGTTTAATTGATGATCCAAAAAGTTTCTATGTACGATTTACATCTTGTTTCATGTTGAACTCATGATTAGAAACCTTCTAAAAATAAAAAATCGAATTGTATGTTCTTCGTTTTATTTTTTTATTTCAGCGACTGTATTTTTTTTATTTTTTTACTTTGACATCACAACTGATTAAAAATTGATTCTATTTCATTTATTTATTTTAAAACTAAACAATTGATTCGTTAAAAGTTGGAATTGATCCTGGGTCGAATTTGAAACTGTGGAGAAGAAGAAGAGAAAATGAAAGAGATGAAGGTTAAATAAAATTTAAACGCGTATAATTTCAGAAAAACGGATCCAGTCGACTGGTTTAAGTGAGTGTCAGGTTAACGAGTGGTCGCGAGTTCGAGCCCTGCTGGTGACATTTTATTTTTAAAGCTTGTTTTGAGGTAGCCTATTTTTCTTTTTATTATTTTATTATTATTATTATTATTATTATTATTATTATTATTATTATTATTATTATTATTATTATTATTATTATTATTATTATTATTATTATTTATTGTATTAGTTATTGTTATTTTAATTATTATTAATTATTGTTACTATGATTATTCACTATATGATTATTATTATCATTAATATAACTTATGATATTATCATTATTATTACTAGTATTATCATTTAGAAATTATTAGTATTATCATTACTAATATGGTCATTATTAGTATTATTATTATTGTATTATTATTGCTAATATTATTATTATGATTCCAAGAATATAAAACATGTTGATAACGAAAATATATAGTAAAAGATGATATGATAAAGATTGTGAAATTGGTTATAATTATATGAATACATGTAAATTATGATTATGATTACAAATTAATGTTATAAGAAGCTATAGTCATTAGTTTATTAATTAAACACGAAGATTATGATTATTATGACTATGAATATAAAGGTTTTAATAATATTGTTAAGATTATAAATATAGAAAGTTTGGATATAAATAATATTACTAAAATGATTAAAATTTTAATTAAATTATGTTTTAAAGGAATTATTAAAATTATTATAATTATTATTACCATAGTTATTATAATACAACTCGGTATCATTATTATTATTAATATCATTAATTTTATTAACATCATTATTATCACTTTTATCACTATTATTACCAATATTAATATTATCATAATTATTAATTTCACAAACAAATGATTTTCATATAAAAATATATTTAATATATATAACTTAACTATATTTATATTTTTATATATAAAATAGATTTATTTAATTAAATAATGAAATATATAAGTTATTAATATAAAAACCATATCAATAATAATAATATGTATATTTGTTCGATTACAAGTATACATTTTAATATATAAATAAATGATATAGGTTCGTGAATCCAAGGCCAACCCTGCACTTGTTAATGTAGTTATATGTATTTTTACTACAAAATACAGTATCGTGAGTTCATTTGCTCCCTTTTACTCACTACATTTTTAGACTATGAATTCATGCATAGTTTTAATAACTGTTTTACAATATTTATATGGGTGAGTTTCATTTGATCCCTTTTTATTAAATGCTTTGGCAATATATATTTTTGGGACTGAGAATACATGAAATAATTTTATAAATGTTTGACGAGATAGACACAAGCAAAACATTCCTCTTATGAATTATTATACAGACAGAAGTTCTGTTGAATTAGTTAAACGTTATAATTGCCACTAATTGATGTGAAATTTTTTCCCCTGATTATTATAGCTTGGTAACCTAAGAATTAGGGAAATGGACCCTAATTGATGCGAATTCTAAAGGTAGCTACCGGGTTTAACACCCCCCACCCAGAATGTTCACTAGACAGAAGAGCTAGTGGGCGTGATGTTTAGTACTTCGAGGTTTATATATTTATACAGACGAGAGGTTCTGTTTTGGGGATATTATTTATGCGCATTAAATGTTAAGGTCGGTTACCAAGCAGAGATTATGTATAGAGAGTAGGGGTGTTCATCGGTTCGGTTTTCAGTTTGTTCGGTTCGGTGTATTCGGTTTTGAAATTTTTTTGGGCAAAACGGAAAACCAAACCGAAAACCGAATTCAAAGTTAAAACCGAACCAAACCGAAAACCGAATTCGAATTCGAATTCGGTTCGGTTTTCGGTTAAAACCGAATATTATGAAAAAACTGAGAACGATGGTAGTTTAATTGTGGCGTTAGTGATGTCTTAGTTATTTATATCCTAAAATAATGCTCTACTATTAAATTATCAAGAATTTGATGATTTATTAATATTTACAGCTTAACTATGGCGTTTACTACTTCTGTTATTAAGAAGAAGAATATAATAATTAGAGTAACATAATTATAATATGAGCTACTAAATCGTCATGTGGGTGAGAACATTATTATTGATTGAGTCCCAAATTATAATGACATTAAAACATAAATATACAAATTAAATATTTAAAAGTTTTGAATTCCATTTTGAATTCGGTTTTTGATTAAACCGAATTCAGAATTTTCAAAACCGAAAACCGAATTCAAATTCGGTTTTGGTTTGACTCGATCCAAAAACCGTTTTTCAAATTCGGTTTGGTTTTATTCCGGTTTGATTTCAGTTTGGTTTTCGGGTTCTACGGTTTCAAACCAAATACTGACCACCCTAAATAGAGAGAATGATTTTATACACAGGTTATGTGTATGATATTTTGTACACGAGATATGTGTACGGTTACTAAGATTTATGAAAAATGGTTTCGTACACGAGAAAGGTGTACTGTATTTAAAAGAAATCGCATGTACATTACAGGTGGGTATAGGATTCGGGCCTATTTGTACCATGCACATTTAAATCTTGTGGTCTATCAAAATGATGAATTTTATTGTTTATGATAAACCTATGAACTCACCAACTTTTTGGTTGACACTTTTAAAACATATTCATTCTCAGGTGTTAAAAAAATCTTCCGCTGTGTATGTGCTTATTTTAGAGATATTACTTGGAGTCATTCATGACATATTTCAAAAGACGTTGCATTCGAGTCGTTGAGTTCAACAAGATTTTTATTAAGTCATTTATAGATTTGATATATTATGAAATGGTATGCATGCCTGTCAACTTTCGATGTGATGAAAGTTTGTCTTTTAAAAATGAATGCAATGTTTGTAAAATGTATCATATAGAGGTCAAATACCTCGCAATGAAACCAATTATTATGTAATGTTTATAATCGATATGAACGGGGCATTTCACGAAATAGCTTGTACGATTTACTGCCGAGTAATGCAACCTAAGTATACGTATTTAGGTTGATCAATATCTGTATCTTATACAATAGTGGTTTCACAGAGTAAGTTGTCCTATTGCTCAGATCGACGCGTTTCATTGTAAAAGTCAACACATAGTCAATTAGTTCATCCAAGTCAACCAAAGTCAAACAAAATTCTTGGTCAAAGTGGTCAACAAAAGTCAACACCTCAGTAGGTTCATGTCAAATGTTGTTCAAATAATAAAACTTGGTTCATAACATTCACTTTCATTTTCAGTTTCAAGTTTCATCGATTACCGATTTCGTTGTCATACCGCATGTTAAGTAGTGTGCACTAAGGAAACATACGCAAAAAATGACTAACTAGTTCCACTTATGTTATGTAAATACTCAGTAGTCAACCTATAACCATTCATGAGTTCAAAATCATATCCTTAGCATGAAACACATAATCGCATTTACAAAACACGT
Source organism: Rutidosis leptorrhynchoides (assembly GCF_046630445.1). NCBI lineage: Eukaryota > Viridiplantae > Streptophyta > Magnoliopsida > Asterales > Asteraceae > Rutidosis > Rutidosis leptorrhynchoides. The sequence goes on from NC_092333.1 coordinate 397,335,199, forward strand.
TGCACAAAATCAGTTTCAATCTGTGCATCAATCTCAAAATGGGTATAACCAGAGCTAGGAGCATGAACATCAAGCAAGGTTAATGGCCATGGTTCAAGGACAAGCTAAACTAAAACATATCAAAAGATGAGATTATTTTGTTTAACCAATTGGTACAGTTTATTCCGTAAAGTCAGACCTTCTGTTTAAGCTCAAATCAGTAGTTATCAAATCTTTGGCCTTATTGTGCCTAATATGTAAGACCTGGATTCTGATTCTGGTAAGTCGAGCGCCGCACCACCTGGTCGCGCACCGCGCCATATGTCGCTGGCAGACTCCCATGTTATTTTAAGAGTTTTAAAAAGGCATTTTGGTCTTTTCGCGTTTGAGCCAGATTTGGGGACTTAACCTCATCCACCCATTTCATTTATTCATTTCTTTTTCCTTTTCTTTTCATTTTTCTCTTAAGAACTCAAACACCCATTTGATTCAAAGGGATTTTTGGAAAGGAAGAAGCGGGTTTTGATCTTTGGCGTAGTAGATAAGTTTGTTCTCCTCGTTCTAAGCTACACAGTGATACTATTGGTAAGCTCTAACTCCGAATTTTGTTTTCGTGTTCATCATTCAATTTTGGGGCTTTTGATTGTATGATTCATAGATGGAACCCATTTAGTTTTTAATTGGAAATTAACACCAAGATTCGGGTTTGTAAGTGTTAAAGGCGGGTTTTGGGTTGGTTAATGATTTAACCATGTATAAGACTTGAGAATGGTGTATAATCACTAGTATTAGTGATTATTGAAGTTTTGGAGACTTTTAGGGTTCTTGTGGTTGACTAATTTTGACTAGAGTCGAAATTAGGGTTTGTTGATGATTATAACCCGAATTTTGATTCGATGAGGTTTATAAACTTAAGATGGATTAAGTTGAAGTATAAAACCGAGTTAAATACGTTTTGGTGTCAAAACTTGTAAATGGTGAGATTTTGACTTTATGGGTCAAAATTAGGGTTTATGGGCGATTTTGAGAACGATAAGTGTTTAACACTTGTGTTCGGGTTTAATTGGCATATTAGGACCATTATCACTTGTGTTAGTGATTATTGGTTAGTTTGGGCACAGTTTGTGCTTGGAAGTGCAATTGGGTCAAAATTGCACTAAGTGTCGAATTGGGTTGGTTTGTAAATCCATCCTAATTGTGTTGTGGTATTTATGATAATGGAATAGGTACCTTCCATAGACGAGTTGCGGATTATTCGGAAGCGTTCATCAAGGTGAGTGTTAATATCCTATGTACATATGTATGTGTAGGATGGGTGCGGGTCGGGTGAAGTGGTTCTCGGTTATAGAGCTCACTTCACATATAGGTGGATTTGATGGACTTTTGTATGAGTCCAATTGGCACGGTTGTGAGTTTTGGTTGACCTCCTTTTGGCGAGGTGTACACTTGTGTGTACGTTATCACATGTATTGTGATGTGGTTTTGGATAACCCCGATGTGGTGGACTTTATAATCCCTTGACCGTGGGTTTTGTTATTGAAGAAGTGAATCGCGTGTAGTTCGGATTCACGATGACTCGTGTAGTTCGGTCATCTTATTGAGGTAGTAATCTCGTGTGGTTTCGGATTACTAAGGCTCGTGTAGTTCGGCCAACCTCGATGTCGTGAAGATAGTAATCTCGTGTGGTTTCGGATTACTAAGGCTCGTGTAGTTCGGCCAATCTTCGTTGTGGTGTTTGGTATTCGGTAATGGGTTAATGGGTTAACCTTATTTTTTTATATTGTTATATATGTATTGTTATACTGTCGTGATGTAGCTAACCCTCCGGGTGTAGCTTCTTGGCGTTATTCACATCGTCGTTGGTGAACTTATGTTTGTTGATACATATTTAGCTTGTTGCTTAGTGATCGTACGGTATGCTTAGCTTAGCTTGCCTTTATGCTTGGATGCTCCGGTATTCGGTATTTGATTATTGTGTGGCGTGTCCATTTTATGCATATATATGTATGTAGTATATTTTCACTCACTAAGCGTTAGCTTACCCTCTCGTTGTTTACATTTTTATAGATTGCTTGGAGATGGTGGCTCGGGTAAGCGTGGGAACTAGTGACTCGCGTAGTTGCTTTAGAAGGCTTGCTTTTGGATTGATTAGGATTGGGTAGCGTATCCCCAATCGCCATGCTCGGCTTTATTTGTATTAAAAGTCTTGTGGTTGAAAACTTGTATTTTCGTACGAAAGTCGTAAAACGACCGATGTGGGCCTGGTCTTCGTAAAACTAATTTTATTAATGGAACGTGTTAGTTTTACAAATATGAATGTGTGGTTAAAAGCGTTTTGTCTAATTAGGTCGGGAAGTGGCCAATCTTTTTCGCATTTCAAACTTTTTGGGACAGACCAGTTTGGCGCGCCGCGCGGCCTTATGGCGCGCCGCGCCAGTTGCTGAACGAACAAAATTTTTTTTTATTTTGGTATTTTAAGTGGATTGTTCGTTGATTGTTCATGGTTTGGTTTGGGTTGTTACAAGTGGTATCAGAGCATGGTCTAAGGGATTTAGGTGACTTGAGATAGGTGCCTAGACTTAGACTTTTGTGTGTGCTTAATTTGTTGCGGGACTTGTAGGATTACGGGTCGAAATGGGTTTAGTTAGTGCCTTGTATATAGGTCGACTAACGTTTATATTAGTAATGTGGATATTATTAATATATGATTGTGTTGTGATTATAATTCTCGCGTGTGTTTATATCGCGTAGGATTTTGTTTGTGTTTGTTTATATCATCGAGATAGGCAGTCGTTGTACTAACGAGTTGATACGTCGTGTATGCGTAATAAGGACTTGCAAACCTTATTACGGGTGCAAATCGGGTCTAGCAAGTGATGTACGACGAGTGTTTAGCAAGATGGGGGTGGTATTGTGTGTGTGCTTTATACGTTCGTGATCTAATCGCTTTGCATTCCTTAGAATGGCGACGGGAAATGGGATCGAGATGAACGACGTGGAGTTTAACGCTAGAGTTGCGGCCGCCGTTGCGGAGCAAATGAGTGCGTTTCGAGAAGAAATGGATACGAAGTATTCCGAACTTCAAGGTAGTAGTGGAATGGAGCGTTGTCTTAAGAGCTTCATGAGGACTAAACCCCCGATGTACGACGGAAAACCGGATCCTTTGATAAGCACAACTTGGATCTCGGATGTCGAAGGGTGTTTTCATACTATTGAATGCCCTCCTGAGAAGAGGACAAGACTCGCTACGAGCTTGTTGCGGGGTAGGGCAAAGGATTGGTTGGATGGTAAGATTGATCTTGTCGGTGGTGAATCGTTTATGGCGTTATCATGGGACGAGTTTAAGAAGGAATTCTTCGAGGAGTTCCAAACTTCAGCCGATTTGTCAGAAATGCGTAATGAGTTGCGAATTTTGCAACAGGGTTCTATGGATTTGAATACTCTCAATACGACCTTTATGGCGAAGGCTCCTTTTTGCCCGGAGTATTTGGGGAATGATCATTTATTGATGCAAGATTTCTATCGGACCTTGAATGATGACTTGAAGAGTAAAATTAGCCGGGGTCAAGCGAAATCATTTGCAAAATTATTTGACTTGGCTAGAGGTTTCGAGTCGTATTCACGATCGAAGAGGTGTGAACCTTCAAGTAAGAGAAGAGTTATTTCGTATGGTGCTCCAAGTAAGATGACTAAGGGTCCGAGCGTGAGCATGGGTGGTACGCAGACGAGTATATTGGATTCTAGTGCGCCTAGATGTTACAATTGCGGCGTGAGGGGTCACAAGTCTTGGGAATGTTCGTTACCAAAGAGTGATTGCATGGTGTGCTTCAATTGCCAAGAAGAATGACAACGTAAGTCGGAATGTCCCAAGTTAGCGGGGACGGGTGCGGCAAAGAGACGTTAAGGTACATTTTATTTTAATAAATATGTCCTTTGATTATTTATTATGCGCCGTTGAATTTGAGTTTGTAAAATGCCTTGTGTTGTGCATATTGTTGTTATGGGTGACGTTCCTAATGGAAGTACCCTATGGTGATGTTTTGATTAATGGGCGAAGGGCGTAAGACTTGGTGCAACCAAGCATTCCTTAGTATTTGGAAATGTTTCTACCAAGCCATGGAAATGGGTTTTGGTGTTCGATTGTTAAGCGCGTGTTCGATTGTTAAGCGCGTGTTCGCTTGTGTGTTGAAGTTGATGAACCATGAGGTTCGGCGGGTGGGATGAAGCCCGAGAAATCAAGTGTTTGATCTCGATGTATGATTGGTAAAGGAGTTTATATGACGCGACATTAAGTGCCTCTTTTATACCTACTAACATGGTGTTCGACTCCGATTATGTTGTGGTTACATTGTACTTAGGGTACCGAAGTGAAACCCTTAGGTACATGAGTGATAAGGTGGAAGTTGACAAACTAAAGCAATTAGATGATTGCGAGGGATTTGGGTTGTGTAATTGGTGGTACACTTTTTGTTCGAAGTGTTTAAGGATAGGTTAAGATCCTTGGTATGCTCAAAGTTGAAGCAAGACTTGGTGATGGGCCGTGTGAACCCAATTATTGGTAAAGTCTACCTTTGGTAGCATTGTGTGGGTGTACGAGATGCGGTTATGAAACGTAGTTCCAAGTGGGGTGAGTTACACTCCCGCACGAGGAAGTTTTAGTGTGAGATTTTGAATGATGTTTTGGTAGATCCGAAAATCTTGTCGAGACCTAGTTTTTGGTCGATTTGTGGTAGAGTACAATTATGGTTAAATTGTACTTATGATTTTGGATTTGTAGATTATCATCGAGGTGGTAAGATGGTAAATCTCGTTGAGAGATAATGGACGTGTTTGGCGAGCAAGGTGAAATCCTTCGGTTAAGGGAGGTGTGTGTCGGATTCTCTTCTAGAGAATCATTGTTTTTGTGCCTATGTTTGATATAGGTGGTTCTTGCTCGATTGTGTGGATGGTTAGTGGATCCGTTAGGGTTCACTATAGTGTAGCAGAGCGCGATGTTACGCTACTCGTTGTTTGAGGCCAAAAGGGCGATGATTGGTGAAGCATGACCTTTAGGGTCCGCTGACTTCATCATGGTTGTTGATTGGTGGAGCATGACCTTTAGGGTCCGCTGACTTCATCATGGGAGTACGTGATTGGTGGAGCATGACTTTCTAGGTCCGCTGACTTCATCAGGAGCGTGGTGTTATATCGGTGAAGCATGACCGTTGACGGGGTCCGCTGACTTCATCCAGTGTTGGGATTGGTGAAGCATGACCTTTGGGGTCCACTGACTTCATCATGGTAGTGGATCGCGTGTTGTTTCGGATTCACGATGACGCGTGTGGTTTCGATCATCTTATTGTGGAAGTGAGTCACGTGTAGTTCGGATTCACAAATGACTCGTGTGGTTTCGGTCATTGTATTGAGGAGTGAGTCTCGTGTAGTTCGGATTCACAAATGACTCGTGTAGTTTGGTCATTCCTCTGGGATAGTGACTCTCGTGTAGTTCGGATTCACTATGGCACGTGTAGTTCGGCCAATCCCGTTTGTTGTTGTGGTGAAGGTAGTGAGTCGCGTGTAGTTCGGCGCGTGTAGTTCGGATTCACTAAGGCGCGTGTGTTTTTGGCCAGCCTTCGTGTTGTGTGATCTGTCAGTTGTTTTATACACCGATGGTGGGGTCGTAAGGACCATGATGTTGATCTGTTGGTTGTTTTATACACCAATGGTGGGGTTGTAAGGACCTTGTTGTGTGATCGATCGGTTGTTTTATACACTGATGGTGGGGTCGTAAGGACCATGTCGTTTGATCTATTGGTTATTTTATACGCCAATGGTGGGGTCGTGAGGACCATGTTGTATGATTAGTGATGCGATAGCCGTGTTTCGCTCACATGTTGTTACGGGTGTGACAATAGTCGATTTTGTACACCTTTGGATTAGCGTTGCCATAGTCGTTTCGGGCGCTATCGGTTTTAGCCATTTGTTATGATGTTACGGTAGTTGCGTATTGGTCATATTGCGCACTACAAGGGATGTTTAGTGGTAAGTGTTATCCGTAAGGATTTACTTCTTCTCAGTCTTCGTCGGTTTAGATGGTTGACCTTAAGTTTGGTATGTGGTTACTTTAGCATTGTACTTGGTAATGGTATGCTAATGGATTGATATCTCGGTGCGAGATTGGTTGAGTTTTCCCGATGTTAGGGAATGATCAGGGTTTTAGTGCTCGGATTGTAGATTTGATAATTCGTGAGTGACGATCTTAGTTGTTAAAGGTGATTCATTGGGAAGAATTGTCTAGGAAAGTTCGCATTGGGACTTATGATTGAGGACCGTTGAGTGGGTCCGGAGTGGTTAAGTGGTGAAGATCACGAGGACGTGATCAATTTTAAGTGGGGGAGAGTTGTAAGACCTGGATTCTGATTCTGGCAAGTCGTGCGCCGCGCCACCTGGTCGCGCGCCGCGCCATATGTCGCTGGCAGACTCCCTTGTTATTTTAAGAGTTTTAAAAGGGCATTTTGATCTTTTCGTGTTTGAGCTAGATTCGGGGACTTAACCTCATCCACCCATTTCATTTATTCATTTCTTTTTCCTTTTCTTTTCATTTTTCTCTCAAGAACTCAAACAGCCATTTGATTCAAAGGGATTTTTGGAAAGGAATAAGCGGGTTTTGATCTTTGGCGTAGTAGACAAGTTTGTTCTCCTCGTTCTTAGCTACACAGTGATACTAGTGGTAAGCTCTAACTCTGAATTTCATTTTCGTGTTCATCATTCAATTTTGGGGCTTTTGATTGTATGATTCATAGATGGAACCCATTTAGTTGTTAATTGGAAATTAACACCAAGATTCGTGTTTGTAAGTGTTAAAGGTGAGTTTTGGGTTGGTTAATGATTTAACCATGTATAAGACTTGAGAATGGTGTATAATCACTAGTATTAGTGATTATTGAAGTTTTGGAGACTTTTAGGGTTCTTGTGGTTGACTAATTTTGACTAGAGTCGAAATTAGGGTTTGTTGATGATTATAACCCGAGATTCGATGAGGTTTATAAATTTAAGATGGATTAAGTTGAAGTATAAAACTGAGTTAAATACGTTTTGGTGTCAAAACTTGTAAATGGTGAGATTTTGACTTTATGGGTCAAAATTAGGGTTTTTGGGCGATTTTGAGAACGATAAGTGTTTAACACTTGTGTTCGGGTTTAATTGGCATATTAGGACCATTATCACTTGTGTTAGTGATTATTGTTTAGTTTGGGCACGGTTTGTGCTTGGAAGTGCAATTGGGTCGAAATTGCACTAAGTGTCGAATTGGGTTGGTTTGTAAATCCATCCTAATTGTGTTGTGGTATTTATGATAATGGAATAGGTACTTTCCATAGACGAGTTGCGGATTATTCAGAAGCGTTCATCAAGGCGACAAGGTGACTGTTAATATCATATGTACATATGTATGTGTAGGATGGGTGCGGGTCGGGTGAAGTGGTTCTCGGTTATAGAGCTCACTTCACATATAGGTGGATTTGATGGACTTTTGTATGAGTCCAATTGGCACGGTTGAAGGTTTTGGTTGACCTCCTTTTGGCGAGGTATACACTTGGGCGTACGTTATCACATGTATTGTGATGTGGTTTTGGATAACCCCTATGTGGTGGACTTTATAATCCCGTGACCGTGGGTTTTGTTATTGAAGAAGTGAATCGCTTGTAGTTCGGATTCACGATGACTCGTGTAGTTCGGTCATCTTATTGAGGTAGTAATCTCGTGTGGTTTCGGATTACTAAGGCTCGTGTGGTTCAGCCAACCTCGATGTCATGAAGATAGTAATCTCATGTGGTTTCGGATTACTAAGGCTCGTGTAGTTCGGCCAATCTTCGTTGTGGTGTTTGGTATTCGGTAATGGGTTAATGGGTTAACCTTATTTGTTTATATTGTTATATATGTATTGTTGTACTGTCGTGATGTAGCTAACCCTCCGGATGTAGCTTCTTGGCGTTGTTCACATCGCCGTTGGTGAACTTATGTTTGTTGATACATATTTAGCTTGTTGCTTAGTGATCGTATGGTATGCTTAGCTTAGCTTGCCTTTATGCTTGGATGCTCCGGTATGCGGTATTTGATTATTGTGTGGCGTGTCCATTTTATGCATATATATGTATGTAGTATATTTTCACTCACTAAGCGTTAGCTTACCCTCTCGTTGTTTACATTTTTATAGATTGCTTGGAGACGGTGGCTCGGGTAAGTGTGGGAACTAGTGACTCGCGTAGTTGCTTTAGAAGGCTTGCTTTTGGATTGATTAGGATTGGGTAGCGTTTCCCCAATCACCATGCTCGGCTTTATTTGTATTAAAAGTCTTGTGGTTGAAAACTTGTATTTTCGTACGAAAGTCGTAAAACGGCCGATGTGGGCCCGGTCTTCGTAAAACTAATTTTATTAATGGAACGTGTTAGTTTTACAAATATGAATGTGTGGTTAAAAGCGTTTTGTCTAATTAGGTCGGGAAGTGGTCAATCTTTTTCGTATTTCAAACTTTTTGGGACAGACCAGTTTGGCGCGCCGCGAGACCTTATTGCGCGCCGTGCCAGTTGCTGAACGAACAAAAAAAATTATTTTGGTATTTTAAGTGGATTGTTCGTGGTTTGGTTTGGGTTGTTACATAATATATCAGGTTTAAAGGTTTTCCATAAACTAGACTTTGGTCGCATATCATACAAAGTTTAAATATCCAGAAGCTCAAGTTCTCAAGTCGTCCAAAAGTCAACTTATATAGCTAAAGGTGCATACGTAGCAGATTTGGACAGAATACAGGTTATCGTTTTCGCATGCACATTACACAAGCTATACAAATCCAAATAACACAAGGCCTAGATGAAAAGTTATCTACAACATATGAATTTTACATATATGCAAAGTTTTGATTCAATATCTCATTTCAAATTGCTTTTAAAATCAGTTTTAGGTTGCCGAGAAAATCAGTTTTGTCAAGAACATTCATTTAGGCATAACGTGAGCATTACAACTTCAAATAACATGATATACTAGTCTAAACTGAATTGTTTTTGAATTCTCTACACAATGGTGATCAGTATATAACTCAATTCTTTGCACATTTTCCCAGAATTCGAATAATTCACACATTCATCAACAAAACTTCATTCAATCATAACTTACGCATCCGGTAACGAAATCATGCAATTCCAAAGCCTAAAAATATTAGTTTTTCGAGAGGATCATAAATATGTAATAATATTTAGCATTCAAAAAAGTTAGGTTTCTGTTATCATGCAAAACAAATTCGGAATTAACCCTAATCACAACAAACAAACAAATTAACGCTAGCAATTAACATAAATGCATATGGACTTGAGCAATTAACATCTTACACTATCAAACTTCATCAAAATCAGAGTTTTGAAGATTAGGGTTCATATAATTATACCTTGGATCACAAAATCGTTTATACCAATGTGTAGCTAACGTTGTGAATTGTAATTTTCGTGTTGAAGGTTCAATCTAACAAGCAACGATTGATGATGATTATAGGGTGGTGATGGGAAACGATTGGGAGATGGAGAAGCAAGAAAACAAAGTCAACTGGATGATATGTGTGAGGGTTTACAATAGTCTAGGTTTTACTTAATTATTTAAGTTAGGGCCTACTACACTAGTTAACAAGCAAAAGCCCAAAAAAATAAAAATAAAAGGGGGAGGGTGGTAGTGGTTGCCCGAATGGGGCCCACATGGGGTGCCCGGGCTCTCGTTGTCCAATACTGTGCAATCGTGGTCCGTCTCAAGTGTCGTTTAAACGTACTGAAGGCCCAGAACGCTAAACCGATCATTAAAACGCAACCAATAAGCTTAATTTATTAAAACACTAAATAAATTAAATATTTTTCAAAGTTAATAATTATTAAAATAATTCTTAAAATAAACCCGAGCGTTGGTTTACTCGAAAAGTAGTTTTTGCAGTTATTCAAACCGTTCTGTGTTTATTGTATTTCATTGACCGAAATAAGTTTATCAATTAATATTAACCCATATTAATTCAAATAACTCACCAAGGATCAAGTATGCATTTAATACACTTAAACACATAAAAAGTCAAGTAATCGTCGTTAAAACACTTAACAGACAGTTAACGGAAGTGACGGAAAAAGTAGGGTTGTTACATAACGGGTGTTATGATGTGAACCAAAGAGTCGGTAGCATCATGGCATTTGTGTTGTGGAGAGAACGTATAGCACGGGTCGTTAGGGTGTGAACTAAAGAGCCGGTAGCACCTTACGTGAGTATGACTCAATGTTATGATGTGAAACAAAGAGCCGGTAGCATCATGACAAATGCGTAATGGCATGAACTAAAGAGCCGGTAATGCCATGGCATGCGATGTATGGTGTGAACCAAAGAGTCGGTAGCACCATAGCGTGGGTATGGTTAACCATATTATGTGTGCGTTGTTTAAATTAGCATTAATTATATTGTATGCTAATCGGTTGTTAGCTAGTTGTGGATGGTGGTTATTTGGATTTATATGTTGTTTATAATTGCTAATTGAAATTGCTTGCTTGTGTGTGACTTTTGCGTAAGTAAGTAGATTATATATGTATATGTATAATTGTTGCATTCACGTAGCGTTATGCTTACCCTCTCGTTGTTTACTCTTTTTAGATTCAGGTGCGGATAAGGGCAAGGATAAACTCATGGACTAGAGGACTCCTGCTTGTGGACATTTAGATGATACTTTTGGGTTTCGACCTAAGTTTGTGTAGTTTAATCCCAAACGTCATGCTCGTCTTTTGTTTGGAACTTAAACTGTTTGGGTCGAAATTATCTTTTGTCTATGTCAAACGGGTCTTGGAAACTCATGGGTGGTTATGTCCATTTTGATACTTGAACTTATGTACTTAACATCTTAACGTTGTTTAAACTTATTGGAGTATTGGAAGTGGTTCGAAATCAAAATTGTGGTGTTGTTGTTATATTATAATATATAAAAAAATTATGACGGTTTAATAACGGGTTGGGTCAATACATAAAATTTGTCAACACCACAGGATGTTAAATAATTCTTATATTTTTCCTATTTTTTTAGTATCGCTATTTACATACCAATATGAACTGCAAATTACAATTTTTCACGGTTTATTACACACCTTTGCAACGCACGGGCTCAAAAACTAGTGTATATATATCTATATATATATATATATATATATATATATATATATATATATATATATATATATATATATATGTGTGTGTGTATATATATATATATATATATATATATATATATATATATATATATATAACGACTACGTATGCATAAAGGATATGAGGGGAATTTTCGTTCAAATCTTTCGAGGTAACAAAGACGTCAGAACCGGCTCTAGGTTAATGACAAAATGCTAACATAGTGTTACCCAAATGGGGTATCCGTCGTATCTGGATTGAACAAGAAAACAAAAATTTACGCTAACAAAAAAATAATTTTACCAAAAAATAAGGTTTCTTTTAATGTTTACCCCTGCTGACAATGAAAAATTTATTTAATTTTTACACCCGTCTCATCTGTATCTGGGTTCAACTTCCGTCACTGTTCATGACGACCCGCATGCTCTTCGGGATCGTTTAAGGTTCGGATCCATCTTACGCAGTTCAGGTTTCCGCTCGAAAGCGCGTGCGTGTGTGAAAAATGAGATTATTCGATGGTAACAACTTAGAATGTGATGAATTCAATTGTCGAACTCAAACACAAATCTTCTATATATTCATATAAAGCTCTAAAATGATGATGTCATCATTTCACTAATTACCTTTTAATTTTTATAATGGTGACGTTATTATTTTATATTAATTTTAATTAAAAAAAGATACAAAATAAAAATAAAAAAATGTCGATAATATATTAATGCCAATTTGAAAGGCAAATTAATAAATAAAAATATCATTTAATATTTAATACGGTATTTCTATTTTATAAATATAGATATCTAGGAGCCTCTCCGCCTTATATTATCACAACTCTTTTTCTCAATATGTACAAACCTTTACAACTCTTTTTTCAATCTTAACCATATTATTCAATAACCTTTTATTTTAAAAAAGCAGGTATAAACCTTCATGTCATTGTTAATGCTTATTTCAAAGAATTATTCTTTTTATGTGTTGTTTGATGATGAAATTTATCACACCTTGAATGTTTTATTATTGTATGTTTATTAAAAAAACAAGAATCTAAAAACCGATAACATACGTCAAATTATATTGCGACTATTTAAAATGAAGATATATAGTATGATAGAAGAATTCAAAAATAATCATGATTTTCGCGAGGTTGAACCAGGTATTTTCCATCAATCTTTTAATGTTTAATAAGTACCATTTATGACAAGAAAAATAAATTGTAATGAAAATTGAAAGATGGTGGTGGGAGAATGAATGTAGATCATTTATTCTAACCATATTAACAACGACAAATTCTAAGTCGATATCTGTAATCCCACGGGTCATTAAACTAAATAACTTTAGCATTTACATCACTTAATACCTAAAATCAAGGTTGAAGAAATCGAAACTCGGGGAGTTCTCGGCGGGACCATTTCTTGGAGTTCTCGAAGAACTTGGGGAGAACTCGAAGAGTTCTCGGCGGTTGACTTTCATTGACTTTTAGGATAATTTTTATGATACCCGAGATTTGACCGATTTGACCGAGATTTAAATGATTTTCTCCGAGAAACTCAATTTATCGGTCGTTGACCGATTAAACAGGTCGTTGATGAAATGCCCCGTTCATATCGATTATAAACGTTACATAATAATTGATTTCATCACGAGGTATTTGACCTCTATATGATACATTTTACAAACATTGCATTCGTTTTTAAAAGACAAAATTCCATTACATCAAAAGTTGACGGCATGCATACTATTTCATAAATATATCCAACTATAAATGACTTAATAATATCCTTGATGAACTCAACGACTCGAATGCAACGTCTTTTAAAATATGTCATGAATGACTCCAAGTAATATATCTAAATGAGCAAATGCACAGCGGAAGGTTTCTTTCATACCTGAGAATAAACATGCTTAAAAGTGTCAACTAAAATGTTAGTGAGTTCATAGGTTTATCATAACAATCATTTCCATAATTTTAATAGACCACAAGATTTCAGATATTTAATTGTACACGTAACCCGAGTACAAAATCGCATAACCTGCGAATTAAAAATCATTCATATGGTGAACACCTGGTAACCGACATTGACAAATGCATCTAGAATATCCCCAAATATACAGGTATACTCATCTGTATATAAAATCGAAGTACTAAAGCATCCATAACCTGGATGGGGTTTGTTAAGCCCAATAGATCTATCTTTAGGATTCGCGTCAATTTGGGGGTCTGTTCCCAAATTCTTAGGCTACCAAGCTAAAAAGGGTGATATCCGGTATAATAATCCAGCCATAGAATGTAGTTTCAAGTATTTGTGTCTATTTCGTAAAACAGTTATAAAAGCAGCGCATGTATTCTCAGTCCCAAAATATATATTGCAAAAGCATTTAAAAAGGGAGCAAATGAAACTCACTATATGATATTTTGTAGTAAAAATATTCATACGACGATTCTGAACAATGCAAGGTTGGCCTTGGATTCACGAACCTATATCATTTGTGTATGTATATTAATACACATAATCGTAATCGAATAAGTTTATATATATAACCTATTAATGATATTATTTTTATATTTATATTTAGTATATTCCTTTTATATAATAAAATATTTTGTTATGTTATATGTGTTAAATATATATATTTATGTATTTCATTTGTTTATCATAATAGTTGTTCTAATTATACTAAGTTAATATTAGTAAAAATAATGATAATAACATTAATAATATACTTATGTTAATAATAGCTTTATTAGTGCTAATAACAATGATATTAATAATAATACTTGTAAAAATATTAATTTTATTGTTAATGATAGTTATGATATTAATTTTAGTAATTACATAATAATAATACTCGTGAATATAAATAATAATACTTATGTTAATATTAACAATTCTATTAATTGTAAAAAAAAAAATACTAATACTAATATTTACGAAAATAATAATAATTGTATTTTTTTTTCATAATGATAATAATAATAAACCTTTTCATCATAATGATAATAATGATAATACCTAATGTTACCAATAAAAATATTAAAGTTAATAATTTTGTTAATAATAATATTGATAATAGTTTTGGATTATAAATCTCATAATAATAATATTAGTAGTTTTTGATAAAATGAATAATTTAGTAAGAATGGTAGTGAAAATAATAATTTTTGATATTAGTATATACTCCCTCCGTCTCATTCCAATAGCCCACAGACAAAAAACACGCAGTTTTAGGAAATCTCACTAACTTCATTTCTCCACCAATGAAATATCTTCTCTCTCCAGATCTACCAATGAAATATCTTCTTTCCTTTCTATTTATGGAAGTGGACTATTAATTTGGGACAGCCCAAAATGGAATACTGGACTATTGGAATGAGACGGAGGTAGTAGTACTTAATAATAATAATAACTCCTAAACGTTTCTAATACTAATATTAATGATAATAATAATAGTTTGTGTTATTTTTGTAATAACAGTAACGATAATAATCATATTCATAATAATAATAATAATCATACTTATCTCAATAATAATAATAATATTATTAATACTTGATGATATTACTTAATAATAACTAAAATGATAATAATAGAAATCATATTATTAATATTAACATAACAATAATAATAATTATTACTAATGATCATAATATTA